>NW_026280862.1:0-4324 GCF_023373465.1 Oncorhynchus keta | reverse complement strand
AGAGAGAGAGAGAGAGATACAGAGAGATACAGAGAGAAAGAAGAGAGAGAGAGAGACAGAGAGAGAGAATACAGAGAAAGATACCGAGAGAGAGAAAGTAGAGAGAGAGAGAGAGAGAGAGAGAGAGAGAGAGAGAGAGAGAGAGAGAGAGCCTAAGAGCAGAAACCCGGACTTCACCAAAGAAATCGGTAATACAGACATTGTCATCCTGCAAGAAACCTGGTATAGAGGAGGCGGACCCACTGGTTGCCCTAGTGGTCCTTCTGTAGCTCAGTTGGTAGAGCATGGCGCTTGTAACGCCAGGGTAGTGGGTTCGATTCCGCGACCACCCATACGTAGAATGTATGCACACATGACTGTAAGTCGCTTTGGATAAAAGCGTCTGCTAAATGGCATATATTATTATTATTATTATTAGGTTACAGAGAGCTGGTAGTCCCATCCACCAAACTACCAGGTGTGAAACAGGGAAGGGACTCAGGGGGTATGCTAATTTGGTATAGAGCAGACTCCAACTCACTCCATTAAATTAATCAAAGCAGGAACATTCTACATTTGGCTAGAAATTCAAAGGAAATTATCCTAACAGAAAAATGTCCTCCTGTGTGCTACCTATATCCCCCCCCACTAGAATCCCCATATTTTAATGAAGACAGCTTCTCCATCCTGGAGGGCGAAATCAATCATTCCAGGCCCAGGGACATGTATGTATTTACCTAAATGCCAGAACCGGACAAGAACCTGACACCCTCAGCAATAGGGGGACAAACATCTGCCTAGGAGGTGACAGCATCCTCCCACATATGCCCCTAGGCACAACTATGACAACATAACCAACAAAACGGTCACAACTCCTGCAGCTCTGTCGCACGCTGGGTATGTACATAGTCAACGGTAGGCTTTGAGGGGACTCCTATGGTAGAAACACCTAGCTCATCTCTTGGCAGTAGTACTGTAGACTACTTTATCACCGGACCTCAACCCAGAATCTCTCAGGATGTGCACAGTCAGTCCACTAACACCCCTATCAGACCACAGCAAAATCACAGTCTACTTAAAACAGAGCAATGCTCAACCATGAGGCATCAAAGCCAAAGGAACTGGAGTAACATTAAGAAATGCTATAGGTGAAAGAATGCAGTTTGGAAACCTACCAAAAAACAATTAGGCAACAACAAATTCAATCCCTTTAGACAATTTCCTAAACGTTCTTCCACTGTAATAGTGAAGGTGTAAACTTGGCAGTAGAAAATCTTAACAGTATATTTGACCTCTCAGCTTCCCTATCAAATCTAAAAATCTCAAATAGAAAACCGAAGAAAATTAACAATAATGACAAATGGTTTGATGAGGAATGCAAAAATCTAAGAAAGAAATTGAGAAACCTGTCCAACCAAAAAACATAGAGACCCGGAAAACCTGAGTCTACGCTTCACTATGGTGAATCACTAAAACAATACAGAAATACACTACGGAAAAAGAAGGAACAGCATGTCAGAAATCAGCTCAATGCAATTAGAAGAATCCATAGACTCTAACCACTTCTGGGAAAATTGGAAAACACTAAACAAACAACAACAACACAAAGAATTATCTATCCAAAATGGAGATGTATGGGTAAACCACTTCTCCAATCTTTTTGGTTCTATAACAAAGAACAAAGAGCAAAAACATATACATGATCAAATACAGATCTTAGAATCAACTATTAAAGACTACCAGAACCCACTGGATTCTCCAATTACATTGAATGAGCTACAGGACAAAATAAAAACCCTCCAACCCAAAAAGGCCTGTGGTGTCGATGGTATCCTCAATGAAATGATCAAATATACAGACAACAAATTCCAATTGGCTATACTAAAACTCTTTAACATCATACTTAGCTCTGGCATCTTCCCCAATATTTGGAACCAAGGACTGATCACCCCAATCCACAAAAGTGGAGACAAATTTGACCCCAATAACTACCGTGGAATATGTGTCAACAGTAACCTTGGGAAAATCCTCTGCATTATTATTAACAGCAGACTCGTACATTTCCTCAATGAAAACAATGTACTGAGCAAATGTCAAATTGGCTTTTTACCAAATTACCGTACAACAGACCATGTATTCACCCTGCACACCTTAATTGACAACCAAACAAACCAAAACAAAGGCAAAGTCTTCTCATGCTTTGTTGATTTCAAAAAACCTTCGACTCAATTTGGCATGAGGGTCTGCTATACAAACTGATGGAAAGTGGTGTTGGGGGTAAAACATATGACATTATAAAATCCATGTACAAAACAACAAGTGTGCGGTTAAAATTGGCAAAAAACACACACAATTCTTCACACAGGGTCGTGGGGTTAGACAGGGATGCAGCTTAAGCCCCACCCTCTTCAACATATATATCAACGAACTGGCGCGGGCACTAGAAAAGTCTGCAGCACCCGGCCTCCCCCTGCTAGAATCCGAAGTCAAATGTCTGCTGTTTGCTGATGATCTGGTGCTTCTGTCACCAACCAAGGAGGGCCTACAGCAGCACCTAGATCTTATGCGACAGATTCTGTCAGACCTGGGCCCTGACAGTAAATCTCAGTAAGACCAAAATAATGGTGTTCCAAAAGGTCCAGTCACCAGGACCACAAATACAAATTCCATCTAGACACTGTTGCCCTAGAGCACACAAAAACTATACATACCTTGGCCTAAACATCAGCGCCACAGGTAACTTCCACAAAGGTGTGGTGATCTGAGAGACAAGGCAAGAAGGGCATTCTATGCCATCAAAAAGAAACATAAATTTCAACATACCAATTAGGATTTGGCTAAAAATACTTGAATCAGTCATAGAGCCCATTGCCCTTTATGGTTGTGAGGTCTGGGGTCCGCTCACCAACAAGACTTCACAAAATGGGACAAACACCAAATTGAGACTCTGCACGCAGAATTCTGCAAAATATCCTCCGTGTACAACGTAAAACACCAAATAATGCATGCAGAGCAGAATTAGGCCGATACCCACTAATTATCAAAATCCAGAAAAAGAGCCATTAAATTCTACAACCACCTAAAAGGAAGCGATTCACAAACCTTCCATAACAAAGCCATCACAAACAGAGATGAACCTGGAGAAGAGTCCCCTAAGCAAGCTGGTCCTGGGGCTCTGTTCACAAACACAAACACACCCTACAGAGCCCCAGGACAACAGCACAATTAGACCCAACCAAATCATGAGAAAACAAAAAGATAATTACTTAACACATTGGAAAGAATTAACAAAAACAGAGCAAACTAGAATGCTATTTGACCCTACACAGAGAGTACACAGCGGCAGAATACCTGACCACTGTGACTGACCCAAAATTATGAAAGCTTTGACTATGTACAGACTCAGTGAGCATAGCCTTGCTATTGAGAAAGGCCGCCGTAGGCAGACGCATGGCTCTCAAGAGAAGACAGGCTATGTGCTCACTGCCCACAAATGAGGTGGAAACTGAGCTGCACTTCCTAACCTCCTGCCCAATGTATGACCATATTAGAGAGACATATTTCCCCCAGATCACACAGATCCACAAAGACCTTGAAAACATATCCAATTTTGAAAAACTCCCATATCTACTGGGCAAGAAATTCCACAGTGTGCCATCACAGCAGCAAGATTTGCACCTGTTGCCACGAGAAAAGGGCAACCAGTGAAGAACAAAACACCATTGTAAATACAACCCATATTTATATGCTTATTTATTTTATCTTGTGTCCTTTAATTATTTGTACATTGTGTATATATATATATATATATATATATATATATATATATATATATATATATATATATATGACATTTGACATTTGTATCTTTACTGTTTTGAAACCTGTTGTATGTGTAATGTTTGCTGTTAATTTTTGTTGTTTCTTTATATATTCCACTTTATTGTATATTTGTCTACCTCACTTGCTTTGGCAATGTTAACACATGTTTCCCATGCCAATAAAGCCCTTGAATTGAATTGAATTGAATTGAGAGAGAGAGAGAGAAAGAGAGAGAAAGAGAGATACAGAGGGAGAGAGAGAGAGAGAGAGATACAGAGAGAGATAGAGATACAGAGAGATACAGAGAGAGAAAAGAGAGAGAGATACAGAGAGAGATACAGAGAGAGAGAGAGAGAGATACAGAGAGAGAGAGAAAGAGAGGTACGGAGAGAGAGAGAGAAATATTCACTTTGTATGTTGTCTACCTCACTTGCTTTGGCAATGTTAACACATGTTTCCCATGCCAATAAAGCCCTTGAATTGAATTGAATTGAATTGAGAGAAAGAGAGAGAGAGAGAGATA
>NW_026280861.1:0-2079 GCF_023373465.1 Oncorhynchus keta | reverse complement strand
GCATCAGGGACAGAGTCCTCACTCGGCATCAGGGACAGAGTCCTGCCTGTCCTGGCATCAGGGACAGAGTCCTGCACCTGTCCTCGGCATCAGGGACAGAGTCTCCCTGTCCTCGGCATCAGGGACAGAGTCCTGCACTGTCCTCGGCATCAGGGACAGAGTCCTCCCTGCGGCATCAGGGACAGAGTCCTGCACCTGTCCTCACCATCAGGGACAGAGTCCTGCACCTGTCCTCGGCATCAGGGACAGAGTCCTGCACCTGTCCTCACCATCAGGGACAGAGTCCTGCACCTGTCCTCACCATCAGGGACAGAGTCCTGCACCTGTCCTCGGCATCAGGGACAGAGTCCTCCTCGGCATCAGGGACAGAGTCCTCCTCGCCATCAGGGACAGAGTCCTCCTCGCCATCAGGGACAGAGTCCTCCTCGGCATCAGGGACAGAGTCCTGCACCTGTCCTCGGCATCAGGGACAGAGTCCTGCACCTGTCCTCGGCATCAGGGACAGAGTCCTCCTCGGCATCAGGGACAGAGTCCTGCACCTGTCCTCGGCATCAGGGACAGAGTCCTGCACCTGTCCTCGGCATCAGGGACAGAGTCCTCCCTGTCTGGCATCAGGGACAGAGTCCTCCTGCGGCATCAGGGACAGAGTCCTCCTCGGCATCAGGGATAGAGTCCTGCACCTGTCCTCGGCATCAGGGACAGAGTCCTCCTCGGCATCAGGGACAGAGTCCTCCTCGGCATCAGGGACAGAGTCCTCCTCGCCATCAGGGACAGAGTCCTCCTCGGCATCAGGGACAGAGTCCTCCTCGGCATCAGGGACAGAGTCCTGCACCTGTCCTCGGCATCAGGGACAGAGTCCTGCACCTGTCCTCGGCATCAGGGACAGAGTCCTCCTCGGCATCAGGGACAGAGTCCTGCACCTGTCCTCGGCATCAGGGACAGAGTCCTGCACCTGTCCTCGGCATCAGGGACAGAGTCCTCCTCGGCATCAGGGACAGAGTCCTGCACCTGTCTCGGCATCAGGGACAGAGTCCTCCTCGGCATCAGGGACAGAGTCCTGCACCTGTCCTCGGCATCAGGGACAGAGTCTCACCTGCCTCGGCATCAGGGACAGAGTCCTGCACCTGTCCTCGGCATCAGGGACAGAGTCCTCCTCGGCATCAGGGACAGGTGCTCCTCGGCATCAGGGACAGAGTCCTGCCTGTCCTCGGCATCAGGGACAGAGTCCTGCACCTGTCCTCGGCATCAGGGACAGAGTCCTGCACCTGTCCTCGGCATCAGGGACAGAGTCCTGCACCTGTCCTCGGCATCAGGGACAGAGTCCTGCACCTGTCCTCGGCATCAGGGACAGAGTCCTGCACCTGTCCTCGGCATCAGGGACAGAGTCCTGCACCTGTCTCGGCATCAGGGACAGAGTCCTGCACCTGTCCTCGGCATCAGGGACAGAGTCCTGCACCTGTCTCGGCATCAGGGACAGAGTCCTGCACCTGTCCTCGGCATCAGGGACAGAGTCCTGCACCTGTCCTCGGCATCAGGGACAGAGTCCTGCACCTGTCCTCGGCATCAGGGACAGAGTCCTGCACCTGTCCTCGGCATCAGGGACAGAGTCCTGCACCTGTCCTCGGCATCAGGGACAGAGTCCCACCTGCCTCGGCATCAGGGACAGAGTCCTGCACTCGGCATCAGGGACAGAGTCCTCCCGCGCATCAGGACAGAGTCCTCCTGGCATCAGGACAGAGTCCTCCCTCGGCATCAGGGACAGAGTCCTCCCTCGCCATCAGGGACAGAGTCCTACCTGCTCGGCATCAGGGACAGAGTCCTGCACCTGCTCGCATCAGGGACAGAGTGCCTCCTCGGCATCAGGGACAGAGTCCTCCCTCGGCATCAGGGACAGAGTCCTCCCTGCGCATCGGGGACAGAGTCCTCCTCGGCATCAGGGACAGAGTCCTCCTCGGCATCAGGGACAGAGTTCCTCACCTGTCCGCGGCATCAGGGACAGAGTCCTCCTCGCCATCAGGGACAGAGTCCTCCTCGCCATCAGGGACAGGAGTCCTCCTCGCCATCAGGGACAGAGTCCTC
>NW_026280860.1:0-2857 GCF_023373465.1 Oncorhynchus keta | reverse complement strand
AGTGGGTGTTATGATTTGGGGTTCTGTGGGGTGTGAGGTAGTGGATGTGTTATGATTTGGGGTTCTGTGGGGTGTGAGGTAGTGGGTGTGATATGATTTGGGGTTCTGTGGGGTGTGAGGTAGTGGGTGTGATATGATTTGGGGTTCTGTGGGGTGTGAGGTAGTGGATGTGATATGATTTGGGGTTCTGTGGGGTGTGAGGTAGTGGGTGTGTTATGATTTGGGGTTCTGTGGGGTGTGAGGTAGTGGGTGTGATATGATTTGGGGTTCTGTGGGGTGTGAGGTAGTGGGTGTGGTATGATTTGGGGTTCTGTGGGGTGTGAGGTAGTGGGTGTGTTATGATTTGGGGTTCTGTGGGGTGTGAGGTAGTGGGTGTGATATGATTTGGGGTTCTGTGGGGTGTGAGGTAGTGGGTGTGATATGATTTGGGGTTCTGTGGGTGTGAGGTAGTGGGTGTGTTATGATTTGGGGTTCTGTGGGGTGTGAGGTAGTGGGTGTGATATGATTTGGGGTTCTGTGGGGTGAGGTAGTGGGTGTGATATATTTGGGGTTCTGTGGGGTGTGAGGTAGTGGATGTGATATGATTTGGGGTTCTGTGGGGTGTGAGGTAGTGGGTGTGTTATGATTTGGGGTTCTGTGTGGTGTGAGGTAGTGGGTGTGTTATGATTTGGGGTTCTGTGGGGTGTGAGGTAGTGGGTGTGATATGATTTGGGGTTCTGTGGGGTGTGAGGTAGTGGGTGTGTTATGATTTGGGGTTCTGTGGGGTGTGAGGTAGTGGGTGTGTTATGATTTGGGGTTCTGTGGGGTGTGAGATAGACTAATATAAGGTTGTCGTTTCAGTGAACCGTGTGGCTGTGTGGCTGTGTGGCCGTGTGGCCGTGTGTACAGTGTGGCCGTGTGTACAGTGTGGCTGTGTGGCCGTGTGTACAGTGTGGCCGTGTGTACAGTGTGGCTGTGTGGCCGTGTGTACAGTGGGGCTGTGTTTACAGTGTGGCTGTGTGTACTGTGTGTACAGTGTTATAGTTCAGTTGTAACAGTAGACTTGTTGTTGGGGATGTGTCATTATTTACCCCTTTGGTTTCTTACAGGAGAGAGTTTTCAGAGCTTTTGGAGAAGTATGGATCCAGCAGTAGTACTGGGTCGACACGCAACTCTCCCATCCAGCATGGTAGGACCTCCCTCCTCCCTCCATGTCCACATGGTATAACACAACTCTCCCATCCAGCATGGTAGGACCTCCCTCCTCCCTCCATGTCCACATGGTATAACACAACTCTCCCATCCAGCATGGTAGGACCTCCCTCCTCCCTCCATGTCCACATGGTATAACACAACTCCCCCATCCAGCATGGTAGGACCTCCCTCCTCCCTCCATGTCCACATGGTATAACACAACTCCCCCATCCAGCATGGTAGGACCTCCCTCCTCCCTCCATGTCCACATGGTATAACACAACTCCCCATCCAGCATGGTAGGACCTCCCTCCTCCCTCCATGTCCACATGGTATAACACAACTCTCCCATCCAGCATGGTAGGACCTCCTCCTCCCTCCATGTCCACATGGTATAACACAACTCCCCCATCCAGCATGGTAGGACCTCCCTCCTCCCTCCATGTCCACATGGTATAACACAACTCCCCCATCCAGCATGGTAGGACCTCCCTCCTCCCTCCATGTCCACATGGTATAACACAACTCCCCCATCCAGCATGGTAGGACCTCCCTCCTCCCTCCATGTCCACATGGTATAACACAACTCCCCCATCCAGCATGGTAGGACCTCCCTCCTCCCTCCATGTCCACATGGTATAACACAACTCCCCATCCAGCATGGTAGGACCTCCCTCCTCCCTCCATGTCCACATGGTATAACACAACTCCTCCCATCCAGCATGGTAGGACCTCCCTCCTCCCTCCATGTCCACATGGTATAACACAACTCCCCATCCAGCATGGTAGGACCTCTCCTCCTCCCTCCATGTCCACATGGTATAACACAACTCTCCCATCCAGCATGGTAGGACCTCCTCCTCCTCCATGTCCACATGGTATAACACAACTCCCCATCCAGCATGGTAGGACCTCCCTCCTCCCTCCATGTCCACATGGTATAACACAACTCTCCCATTCAGCATGTTAGGACCTCCCTCCTCCCTCCCCACAAATACTGTATATGTCCTGTCTTCCCCCTCAATATCAACAAGGTATAACCCCACAAATACTGTATATGTCCTGTCTCCCCTCATTTCAACATGGTATAACCCCCACAAATACTGTATATGTCCTGTCTCCCCTCTATTTCAACATGGTATAACCCCCACAAATACTGTATATGTCCTGTCTCCCTCTATTTCAACATGGTATAACCCCACAAATACTGTATATGTCCTGTCTCCCCTCTATTTCAAAATGGTATAACCCCCACAAATACTGTATATGTCCTGTCTCCCTCTATTTCAACATGGTATAACCCCCACAAATACTGTATATGTCCTGTCTCCCCTCTATTTCATCATGGTATAAACCCCACAAATACTGTATATACCCTGCCTCCCCTCTATTTCAACATGGTATAACCCCACAAATACTGTATATGTCCTTTCTCCCCCTCTGTTTCACACACACACACACACACACACACACACACACACACACACACACACACACACACACACACACACACACACACACACACACACACACACACACACACACACACACACACACACACACACACACACACACACACACACACACACACACACACGGCTGTCTAAAAAAAGGAGAGAGAAGGGAAACAGGTTCACAAGGTTGTTGCCAGATGTGGTCATTCTAAGTATATTGAGGTTTAAGC
>NW_026280859.1:0-3393 GCF_023373465.1 Oncorhynchus keta | reverse complement strand
AAAAACGTGTCTATATGGTATCCAGCTGTGTAGGGCAGGGTGAAAACATGTAAAACGTGTCTATATGGTATCCAGCTGTGTAGGGCAGGGTGAAAACATGTAAAATGTGTCTATATGGTATCCAGCTGTGTAGGGCAGGGTAAAAACATGTAAAACGTGTCTATATGGTATCCAGCTGTGTAGGGCAGGGTAAAAACATGTAAAACGTGTCTATATGGTATCCAGCTGTGTAGGGCAGGGTAAAAACATGTAAAACGTGTCTAGTATGGTATCCAGCTGTGTAGGGCAGGGTAAAAACATGTAAAACGTGTCTAGTATGGTATCCAGCTGTGTAGGGCAGGGTAAAAACATGTAAAACGTGTCTATATGGTATCCAGCTGTGTAGGGCAGGGTAAAAACATGTAAAATGTGTCTATATGGTATCCAGCTGTGTAGGGCAGGGTAAAAACATGTAAATGTGTCTATTTGAAGTAGTCAGCTGTGTAGGGCAGGTAGGGCAGGGTAAAAACATGTCTCGTATGGTAAGCTGTACAGGGTGTCTATATGGTATCCAGCTGTGTAGTGCAGGGTAAAAAACATGTAAACATTGTCTGGTATGGTATCCAGTTGTGTAGGGCAGGGTGAAAACATGTAAAACGTGTCTATATGGTGGTATCCAGCTGTGCAGGGTGAAAACATGTAAAATGGCTAGGTATCCAGTAAGGGTAAAACATGTAAAAAACGGTACCTGTAGGGCTCATGTAAAACGTGGTATCCAGCTGTGGCAGGTAAAAAAACATGTAAAACGTGTAAAAACAGGTAAAAACATGTGTCTATATGGTATCCAGCTGTGTAGGCAGGGTAAAAACATGTAAAACGTGTCTATATGGTATCCAGTCAGTCAGGGTAAAACATAAAACGTATATGGTATCAGCTGTGTGTAGGGCAGGGTAAAAAAACATAAAAACGTATATGGTATCCAGCCGTGGCAGGGTAAAAACATGTAAAACTATGGTATCCAGCTGTGTAGGGCAGGGTAAAAACATGTAAATGTGTCTATATGGTATCCAGCTGTAGTGCAGGGTAAAACATGTCTATATGGTATCCAGCTGTGTAGGGCAGGTAAAAACATGTAAAACGTCTATATGGTATCCAGCTGTGTAGGTGGGGTAAAAACATGTAAAATGTGTCCTGTATGGCAGGGGTAAAACATAAAACGTAAGTCTAGTCCCAGCTGTGTAGGGCAGGGTGAAAACAGGTCTATATATCCAGCTGTGTACATAAAAACATGTCTATATGGTATCCAGCTGTGGGGCAGGGTAAAAACATGTAAACGTGTCTAGCATGGTATCCAGCTGTGTAGGGCAGGGTAAAAACATGTAAAACGTGTCTATATGGTATCCAGCTGTAGGGCAGGGTGAAAACATGTCTATATGGTATCCAGCTGTGTAGGGCAGGGTAAAAACATGTAAAGGTGGTATCCAGCTGTGTAGGGCAGGGTAAAAACATGTAAAACGTGTCTATATGGCATCCAGTCAGGTAGGGCAGGGTAAAACATGTAAAACGGATATGGTATCCAGTTGTAGGGCAGGGTAAAAACATGTAAAACGTGTCTATATGGCATCCAGCTGTAGGGCAGGGTAAAAAAACATGTCAAACGTGTCTCGTATGGTATCCAGCTGTGTAGGGCAGGGTAAAAACATGTAAAACGTGTCTATATGGTATCCAGCTGTGTAGGGCAGGGTAAAACATGTAAAACATGTAAACGATGTCTATATGGTATCCAGCTGTGTAGGGCAGGGTAAAAACATATAAAAGCTGTGTCTACAAAAACGTGGAATGGTATCCAGCTGTGTAGGGCAGGGGTGAAAACATGTAAAACGTCTATATGGTATCCAGCTGTGTAGGGCAGGGTGAAAACATGTAAATGTGTCAGGGTATGGTATCCAGCTGTGGGCAGGGTAAAACATAAACGTGCCAGCTGTAGGGCAGGGTAAAAACATGTAAAACGTGTCTCGTATGGGATCCAGTCTAAAAACATGTAAAACGTCTATATGGGCAGGGTAAAAACATGCTAAAACGTGTCTATATGGTATCCAGCTGTGTAAAAACATAAACGGGTATCCAGGTGTAGGCAGGGTAAAAACATGTAAAACGTGTCTATATGGTATCCAGCTGTGTAGGGCAGGGTAAAAACACATAAAATGTAAAACGTGTCTATAAAACGTGGTATCCAGCTGTGTAGGGCAGGGTAAAAACATGTAAACGTGTCTAGAATGGTATCCAGCTGTGTAGTGCAGGGTAAAAAAACATGTAAGAACTGTCTCGTATGGTATCCAGCTGTGTAGGGCAGGGGAAAACATGTAAAACGTGTCTAAACATGTAAAAAACATGTAAAACGTGTCTATATGGTATCCAGCTGTGTAGGGCATGGTAAAAACATGTAAAACGTGTCTATATGGTATCCAGCTGTGTAGGGCAGGGTAAAAACATATAAACGTGTCTAGAATGGTATCCAGAAGGGTAAAACATGTAAAAACGTGTCTATATGGTATCCAGCTGTGTAGGGCAGGGTGAAAACATGTAAATGTGTCTATATGGTATCAGCTGTGTAGGGCAGGGTAAAACATGTAAAAATGTGTCTATATGGTATCCAGCTGTGTAGGGCAGGGTAAAAACATATAAAAACGTGTCTATATGGTATCCAGTTGTAGGGCAGGGTGAAAAACTATATGTATCCAGTCAACGGGTGAAAACATCTATATGGTATCCAGCTGTGTAGGGCAGGGTAAAAACATGTAAAACGTGTCTATATGGTATCCAGCTGTGTAGGGCAGGTAAAAACATGTAAAACGTGTCTAGTATGGTATCCAGCTGTGTAGGGCAGGGTAAAAACATGAAAACATGTCTATATGGTATCCAGCTGTGTAGGGCAGGGTAAAAACATGTAAAATGTGTCTATTTGGTATCCAGCTGTGCTGTGTAGGGCAGGGTAAAAACATGTAAATGTGTCTTACCAGTGTCTAAAACATAAAACGTGGTATCCAGCTGTGTAGGGCAGGGTAAAACATGTAAAACGTGTCTATATGGTATCCAGTTGTGTAGGGCAGGGTAAAAACATGTAAAACGTGTCTATATGGTATCCAGCTGTGTAGGGCAGGGTAAAAACATGTAAAACGTGTCTATATGGTATCCAGCTGTGTAGGGCAGGGTAAAAATATGTAAACGTGTCTCTGTATGGTATCCAGCTGTGTAGGGCAGGGTAAAAACATGTAAAATGTGTCTATATGGTATCCAGCTGTGTAGTGGTGGGTAAAACATAAAACGTGTCTGGTATGGTATCCAGCGCAGGTAGGGTGAAACATGTAAAACGTGTCTATATGGTATCCAGCTGTGTAGGGCAGGGTGAAAACA
>NW_026280858.1:0-1942 GCF_023373465.1 Oncorhynchus keta | reverse complement strand
TTATACACAGTGTAAGGGGATAAGGAATATGTACATAAGGATATATGAATGAGTGATGTTACAGAGCAGCATACAGTAGATGGTATCGAGTACAGTATATACATATGAGATGAGTATGTAGACAAAGTAAACAAAGTGGCATAGTTAAAGTGGCTAGTGATACATGTATTACATAAGGATGCAGTCGATGATGTAGAGCACAGTATATACGTATGCATATGAGATGAATAATGTAGGGTAAGTAACATTATATAAGGTAGCATTGTTTAAAGTGGCTAGTGATATATTTACATAATTTCCCATCAATTCCCATTATTAAAGTGGCTGGAGTTGGGTCAGTGTCAATGACAGTGTGTTGGCAGCAGCCACTCAATGTTAGTGGTGGCTGTTTAACAGTCTGATGGCCTTGAGATAGAAGCTGTTTTTCAGTCTCTCGGTCCCAGCTTTGATGCACCTGTACTGACCTCGCCTTCTGGATGATAGCGGGGTGAACAGGCAGTGGTTCGGGTGGTTGATGTCCTTGATGATCTTTATGGCCTTCCTGTAACATCGGGTGGTGTAGGTGTCCTGGAGGGCAGGTAGTTTGCCCCCGGTAATGCGTTGTGCAGACGTCACTACCCTCTGGAGAGCCTTACGGTTGAGGGCGGAGCCGTTGCCGTACCAGGCGGTGATACAGCCCGCCAGGATGCTCTCGATTGTGCATCTGTTTGTGAGTGCTTTTGGTGACAAGCCGAATTTCTTCAGCCTCCTGAGGTTGAAGAGGCGCTGCTGCGCCTTCTTCACGACGCTGTCAGTGTGAGTGGACCAATTCACTTTGTCTGTGATGTGTATGCCGAGGAACTTAACTTGCTACCCTCTCCACTACTGTTCCATCGATGTGGATAGGGAAGTGTTCCCTCTGCTGTTTCCTGAAGTCCACAATCATCTCCTTAGTTTTGTTGACGTTGAGTGTGAGGTTATTTTCCTGACACCACACTCCGAGGGCCCTCACCTCCTCCCTGTAGGCCGTCTCGTCGTTGTTGGTAATCAAGCCTACCACTGTTGTGTCGTCTGCAAACTTGATGATTGAGTTGGAGGCGTGCGTGGCCACGCAGTCGTGGGTGAAGAGGGAGTACAGGAGAGGGCTCAGAACGCACCCTTGTGGGGCCCCCGTGTTGAGGATCAGCGGGAGGAAATGTTGTTGCCTACCCTCACCACCTGGGGGCGGCCCGTCAGGAAGTCCAGTACCCAGTTGCACAGGGCGGGGTCGAGACCCAGGGTCTCGAGCTTGATGGCGAGCTTGGAGGGTACTATGGTGTTGAATGCCGAGCTGTAGTCGATGAACATCATATGAAGATCATCGAAGGTAAGGCATTTATTATATCGCTATTTCTGACATTCTTGGCGCACCTGCCTGGTTGAAATGTGTTTTTATGGTTTTGTATGCGGGGTGCTGTCCTCAGATAATCGCATGGTGTGCTTTTGCCGTAAAGCCTTTTTGAAATCTGACAGAGCGGCTGGATTAACAAGAAGTTAGGCTTTATGTTGACACTTGTGATTTTAAATATTTATAATTCTGTAGTTTGAATTTCGCGTTCTGCAATTTCACCGGATGTTGTCCAGGTGGGACGTTACCGTAAGCAGTTCATGAACACAATGACTAAGTTTGATGACAAATCAGCAGAACTCATTGCAGTCGCTGACCAAATGAATGATGAGAGAACTCAGGTGATGAAGATGGAAATATTGATTTCTAAGCAAGCGGAGGAAATCTCATCACTGAATATCTCTCTGAATCTCAAGACCTCTATCTGCAAACCATGACAGATAAGTTTGAGACTGAAAGGAGCAAGTGCGACATTCACTTGTCCAAAATCAGTACTCTAAGCGTTCAAGTGGACTTTGCAATGCAGCAGAATACCACCCTTAGGTACCATCTGGAGGATGTCCAGAATGGTCACGC
>NW_026280857.1:0-485 GCF_023373465.1 Oncorhynchus keta | reverse complement strand
CCTGTCTCATAAACTAGGAAGTACATGTCTTTATCCTGTCATAAACTAGGAAGTACATGTCTTTATCCTGTCATAAACTAGGAAGTACATGTCTTTATCCTGTCATAAACTAGGAAGTACATGTCTTTACCTGTCATAAACTAGGAAGTACATGTCTTTATCCTGTCATAAACTAGGAAGTACATGTCTTTATCCTGTCATAAACTAGGAAGTACATGTCTTTATCCTGTCATAAACTAGGAAGTACATGTCTTTATCCTGTCATAAACTAGGAAGTACATGTCTTTATCCTGTCATAAACTAGGAAGTACATGTCTTTACCCTGTCATAAACTAGGAAGTACATGTCTTTACCCTGTCATAAACTAGGAAGTACATGTCTTTATCCTGTCATAAACTAGGAAGTACATGTCTTTACCCTGTCATAAACTAGGAAGTACATGTCTTTATCCTGTCATAAACTAGGAAGTACATGTCTTTACCCTG
>NW_026280856.1:0-1119 GCF_023373465.1 Oncorhynchus keta | reverse complement strand
TGCTCTAAAAAACAACAACCTTAAAGACAGATACTGTATTTCGTGCTATGGCACCTTGAACAGTAAACCAAACTCGGGAGTAGAATCAGAAATCAGAGAGTGCCTCTGACCAGTCAACCAGCATCAGGCCAGGCGTGCCCCTCCCCCTCCCCCCCAAACAGTTATTGATCACGTCTTCGCAGCTGCTGTGCTACTCTGTGGATGAGCTGGCCTTTGTGACCACAAGTGTCCATCTATAAACAATGGCACTGGCCTCCACTCCAGACTGGATGCTTTTAATGAGGCAGAGTGCAACTCTCTCTCTCCTCTCTCTCTCTCTCTGGGACACAGTGTTCCTGTAGAAGTGGTGGAGGTGACCTCCAGTACCACTAGAATGTTTCCTAACATAAACACTGTGGAGGAGAAACACTATCCATCACTTACACCCTGATAGGTCACGTCCAGTTTGGCTGAACTCCTAACCCACTACTGTGGCTAAGCAGTGAAGCTCCCTCTGTTGGCTTGTTTAGTTATTTCAAATGTAAAAAATGACTGCTTAGAAATGTTAAGTTATGTCAAATCCGAAGAAATCAAGTTGAGCTGATAAAACCTACGTTTGATAAGTTGATACCACTTAACATTTTAAGTCAGACTAGTAACAGCTTTCTAAATGGAAACAGTCCAGATGCTGTTTTCCTGTTCAGAGGCACTGTGCAGGCTTAAGGGATGTGTTGGCATTCTCTGTGTAACCACGGCTGAGGCAGCTCAAACATGTTCGCTATGAAGTCCGCAGCAGGACCTCCAGGGTCTTGATAGAACACAGATATAATTCTCTCTCTCACTGAGAAGTGTTTACATCAGAGGGCTGTAGAAGAAGTGGTTTTTACTGATGTGATGTGACACAAGTCTGCCTGGGTTACTATCCAGATGTGAGTTACTCAAATTCCTGCTGAGGCCGTTAACCTCCAGTCCTTCTCTAGGAATTGGCTCTGTGGTGAAAATAGATAAACATGACATCTGCACATTATCTCAAACTGTTCTGTTCTGCAAGTGGACAAAAGATATATACAATTAACAAGAAAACAAAGAAGACTGTGTTGGATGATCAAAACATTGATCCACTGTTCCTTTAGGAAAACA
>NW_026280855.1:0-16812 GCF_023373465.1 Oncorhynchus keta | reverse complement strand
TCCTCAGTGGTAGGGAGGCGAGCAGGCCAGAGGTGGATGAACGCAGTGCCCTTGTTTGGGTGTAGGGCCTGATCAGAGCCTGGAGGTACTGAGGTGCCGTTCCCCTCACAGCTCCGTAGGCAAGCACCATGGTCTTGTAGCGGATGCGAGCTTCAACTGGAAGCCAGTGGAGAGAGCGGAGGAGCGGGGTGACGTGGAGAGAACTTGGGAAGGTTAAACACCAGACGGGCTGCGGCGTTCTGGATGAGTTGTAGGGGTTTAATGGCACAGGCAGGGAGCCCAGCCAACAGCGAGTTGCAGTAATCCAGACGGGAGATGACAAGTGCCTGGATTAGGACCTGCGCCGCTTCCTGTGTGAGGCAGGGTCGTACTCTGCGGATGTTGTAGAGCATGAACCTACAGGAACGGGCCACCGCCTTGATGTTAGTTGAGAACGACAGGGTGTTGTCCAGGATCACGCCAAGGTTCTTAGCGCTCTGGGAGGAGGACACAATGGAGTTGTCAACCGTGATGGCGAGATCATGGAATGGGCAGTCCTTCCCCGGGAGGAAGAGCAGCTCCGTCTTGCCGAGGTTCAGCTTGAGGTGGTGATCCGTCATCCACACTGATATGTCTGCCAGACATGCAGAGATGCGATTCGCCACCTGGTCATCAGAAGGGGGAAAGGAGAAGATTAATTGTGTGTCGTCTGCATAGCAATGATAGGAGAGGCCATGTGAGGTTATGACAGAGCCAAGTGACTTGGTGTATAGCGAGAATAGGAGAGGGCCTAGAACAGAGCCCTGGGGGACACCAGTGGTGAGAGCGCGTGGTGAGGAGACAGATTCTCGCCACGCCACCTGGTAGGAGCGACCTGTCAGGTAGGACGCAATCCAAGCGTGGGCCGCGCCGGAGATGCCCAACTCGGAGAGGGTGGAGAGGAGGATCTGATGGTTCACAGTATCGAAGGCAGCCGATAGGTCTAGAAGGATGAGAGCAGAGGAGAGAGAGTTAGCTTTAGCAGTGCGGAGCGCCTCCGTGATACAGAAAAGAGCAGTCTCAGTTGAATGACTAGTCTTGAAACCTGACTGATTTGGATCAAGAAGGTCATTCTGAGAGAGATAGCGGGAGAGCTGGCCAAGGACGGCACGTTCAAGAGTTTTGGAGAGAAAAGAAAGAAGGGATACTGGTCTGTAGTTGTTGACATCGGAGGGATCGTGTGTAGGTTTTTTCAGAAGGGGTGCAACTCTCGCTCTCTTGAAGACGGAAGGGACGTAGCCAGCGGTCAGGGATGAGTTGATGAGCGAGGTGAGGTAAGGGAGAAGGTCTCCGGAAATGGTCTGGAGAAGAGAGGAGGGGATAGGGTCAAGCGGGCAGGTTGTTGGGCGGCCGGCCGTCACAAGACGCGAGATTTCATCTGGAGAGAGAGGGGAGAAAGAGGTCAGAGCATAGGGTAGGGCAGTGTGAGCAGAACCAGCGGTGTCGTTTGACTTAGCAAACGAGGATCGGATGTCGTCGACCTTCTTTTCAAAATGGTTGACGAAGTGCTTGCCTACGGAGCTGTGAGGGAACGGCACCTCAGTACCTCCAGGCTCTGATCAGGCCCTACACCCAAACAAGGGCACTGCGTTCATCCACCTCTGGCCTGCTCGCCTCCCTACCACTGAGGAAGTACAGTTCCCGCTCAGCCCAGTCAAAACTGTTCGCTGCTCTGGCCCCCAATGGTGGAACAAACTCCCTCACGACGCCAGGACAGCGGAGTCAATCACCACCTTCCGGAGACACCTGAAACCCCACCTCTTTAAGGAATACCTAGGATAGGATAAGTAATCCTTCTCACCCCCCTAAAAGATATAGATGCACTATTGTAAAGTGGCTGTTCCACTGGATATCAAGTAAGGTGAATGCACCACTTGTAAGTCGCTCTGATAAGAGCGGCCTGCTAAATGACTTAAATGTAAATGTAAGTCATCTGCAGAGAGGGGAGGGGGGGGATTCAGGAGGGAGGAGAAGGTGGCAAAGAGCCTCAGGGTTAGAGGCAGATGCTTGAATTTAGAGTGGTAGAAAGTGCTTTAGCAGCAGAGACGGAGGAGGAAAATGTACAGAGGGAGGGAGCGAAAGGATGCCAGGTCCGCAGGGAGGCGCAGTTTTCCTCCATTTCCGCTGCTGCCCGGAGCCCTGTTCTGTGAGCTCGCAATGAGTCGCCGAGCCACGGAGCGGGGAGGGGAGGACCGAGCCGGCCTGGAGGATAGGGGACATAGAGAGTCAAAGGATGCAGAAAGGGAGGAGAGGAGGGTTGGAGGAGGCAGAATCAGGAGATAGGTTGGAGAAGGTTTGAGCAGAGGGAAGAGATGATAGGATGGAAGAGGAGAGGGTAGCGGGGAGAGAGAGCGAAGGTTGGGACGGCGCGATACCATCCGAGTAGGGGCAGTGGGGAAGTGTTGATGAGAGCGAGAGGGAAAAAGGATACAAGGTAGTGGTCGGAGACTTTGAGGGGAGTTGCAATGAGGTTAGTGGAAGAACAGTATCTAGTAAAGATGAGGTCGAGCGTATTGCCTGCCTTGTGAGTAGGGGAAGGTGAGAGGGGGAGGTCAAAAGAGGAGAGGAGGAAAGAAGGAGGCAGAGAGGAATGAGTCAAAGGTAGACGTGGGGAGGTTAAAGTCGCCCAGAACTGTGAGAGGTGAGCCGTCCTCAAGAAAGGAGCTTATCAAGGCATCAAGCTCATTGATGAATCCTCCGAGGGGACCTGGAGGGCGATAAATGATAAGGATGTTAAGCTTGAAAGGGCTGGTAACTGACAGCATGGAATTCAAAGGAGGCGATAGACAGATGGGTAAGGGGAGAAAGAGAGAATGACCACTTGGGAGAGATGAGGATCCCGTGCCACCACCCTGCTGACCAGAAGCTCTCGGGGTGTGCGAGAACACGTGGGCGGACGAAGAGCAGTAGGAGTGGCAGTGTTATCTGTGGTGATCCATGTTTCCGTCAGTGCCAAGAAGTCGAGGGACTGGGAGGGAGGCATAGGCTGAGATGAACTCTGCCTTGTTGGCCGCAGATCGGCAGTTCCAGAGGCTAACGGAGACCTGGAACTCCACGTGGGTCGTGCGCGCTGGGACCACCAGATTAGGTGGTCGGCCACGCGGTGGAGCGTTTGTATGGTCTGTGCAGAGAGGAGAGAACAGGGATAGACAGACACATAGTTGACAGGCTACAGAAGAGGCTACGCTAATGCAAGGAGATTGAATGACAAGTGGACTACACGTCTCGAATGTTCAGAAAGTTAAGCTTACGTAGCAAGAATCTTATTGACTAAAATGATTAAAATGATACAGTACTGCTGAAGTAGGCTAGCTGGCAGTGGCTGCGTTGTTGACTTTGTAGACTAGCTGGCAGTGGCTGCGTTGTTGACACTACACTAATCAAGTCGTTCCGTTGAGTGTAATAGTTTCTACAGTGCTGCTATTCGGGGGCTAGCTGGCTAGCAATTTTCTGAGGTCTTGGCTGATTTCTTTTGATTTTCCTATGATGTCAAGCAAAGAGGCACTGAGTTTGAAGGTAGACCTTGAAATACATCCACAGGTACACCTCCAATTGACTCAAATGATGTCAATCAGAAGCTTCTAAAGCCATGACATAATTTTCTGGAATTTTCCAAGCTGTTTAAAGGCACAGTCAACTTAGTGTATGTAAACTTCTGACCCACTGGAATTGTGATACAGTGAATTGTAAGTGAAATGTCTGTAAACAATTGTTGGAAACATTACTTGTGTCTTGTGCACAAAGTAGATGTCCTAAACGACTTGACAAAACATTAGTTTGTTAACAAGTAATTTGAGTGGTTGAAAAACAAGTTTTAATGACTCCAACCTAAGTGTATGTAAACTTCCGACTTCAACTGTGTGTATGAAGTCTTGTTATAGCAAACTGATTGGGATGTGTTGTCTTCCTGACAGACTCCTTAATGGGTCAAGTGTCTGTGCCTTTTCATCTGGTGAAGAAGCAACCCAAAGGACAGCAAACATTTCCCCTCATATCCAAAGACCAAGTGACTGGGTCACTTACTGCTGAGGCAAGATAACTACCTTTTTTAAGGCCTAGTGTGTTTTTTATATATATATTCACACTGCGGTAGGAATAATATTGTGACAATTATGATAATGCCCTTTTACTGTAAGAGCTGTGAAAAAAGACCACCTGAAATGTCAGCCTGTTTTGGTAGGATGGAGTTTTGACCTGCCTGGTGACATCACCAGGTGGTAAGTTGGTTAACAGACCAATAAGAAAGCGTTCCAAACCTCTCTGCCAGTAACAGCTAGTTTTCCGCTCCTCACTCCCAGACCGTTTTAGCAAAATTCTTGCTAGTCAAATTGTTCTTAGCTAAAAAGCTATTTTTGTTTGTGTTTGGCCATTTTATTGAAAAGATTCATAGTAAGTTACTTAATTGTTACCCAGAAATGATTTGATATAGAAATATCAATATCTGCTTTGGACATTTTAACTTCTTAATTCATATCCAATACCTTACCGTTTTACACAATGAATCATGTCATTCCATCCTTTCTCTCGTCCCCAAGTTTACCTATTTGGAACCTAGCGAGGTGCGGTCGTGGCAGCCCCTACTCCAGCCCTCACTAAGAGAGTGGAAATGGACCGCACGGTCATGCCCTGCGGTACTGTGGTCACCACAATCACTGCAGTAAAGAGTAAACCAGCTCGACCACTACTGCCTGGACTGAGCAAAATCCCACCCAGCGTACGTATTGAGTCTTTAACAATACAATTAACGTTTAAGATGGAACCCCAAAAGTATGACAGCAGGTAGCCTAGAGGTTAAGAGCTTTGGGCCAATTACTGAAAGGTCGCTGGTTCGAATCCTGGGCCAACTAGATGGAAAATCTGTTCATGTGCCCTTGAGCAAGGCACTTAACCTGAATTGCTCCTGTAAGTCGCTCTGTCTAAGAGGGTCTGCTAAAATGACTAAAATGTAAATGTATGGCAATAATTTGGAGGTAATATAGTCCTCCTTGTCCACATACTATCGACAACTATTCTCTGGGGCTTTGATGTTGAGGCTTTTGGACTTTTTTTTCAACACATGACTGCCTCTTGTCTAGGCATTACTATGAGATGTTGCTTACAGGAGATGGGCTCAGCTTATTTTGACTCAGCTTATTTTAAATAAAATGTATAGAATGCAATTACCGGTATTAATGTCAATAAAATGATAAGGATCTTATCCAAGTGATCTTGTATGTTTTCAGAGACCCCCTTGAAGCCTCCCAGCGGCACCAAGTCCAAGCTGTCGTCTCGGAGGGTGTCAGAGCAGCCATCCATGCTGGGGACGATGGGGAGTAAGGCCCTGTCCTCCTCCGACACAGAGCTGCTTATGCTCAATGGGTCCGATCCCGTGGCAGAGGCCGCCATCCGCCAGCTCCACGAGTCAGCCAAGCAGAAGCTCAAGTCCCCGGTCAAGAAGAGCACCATCATCATCTCAGGAGTGGCCAAGGTACCATAATAATACGTAAGATTTGGTTCGGGATTTTCTGAAACCCAAAGACATTTGAACTCAAAGGCATACCATACGGAGCAGCTCGGCAGTACACTCCAAAGGTCAAATAGGGGATGCTTATATTTGCCCATTTTCACTGCATTAGCAAGTGGGTAACCTGCACAAGTGTGGAATGCAAATGTTTTTTGCATATCCACAAAGATTGTGGTCACAATCAGGGATCAGCCATTATTGATGGTGACCCTGGAGCAATTAGTTAAGTGCCTTGCTCAAGGGCAGAGCAACATTTTTTTCACGTTGGTTCGGGGTTTCAGACTAGCAACCTTTTGATTACTGGCCCAAAGCTCTAACCGCTAGGCTACTCTCTACCTCTTAGAGGCTCTTCAGCTCTTCTTTTTGAAATGTTAAGAGTGGGTTTTCTATTCTGTACTCCATTTCCTAGACCCCTCTTTCTCAGGATGATGAGATGGCATTGATGGTGGGCTACGCTGCTGCGATGGATGCCTCCATGTCGGAGCAGGGTTCTCAGGAGATTTCTGTGGCGACTGCTTCAGTAGTAGGAGCCAGTAGCAACCTCCCGGAGGCGTGGTCAGAACCCCAGGAGGGCCCCAGTGGAGTTGTCCAGGCTCAAGCCCAGCAGGCCCCGGAGGACTGGGAGAGCCAAGCAGAAGAGGACACAGACAGAGATGCAGATAAACCTCCATGTCCATCTGCATCTCAGAGTCAGACTCCAAAAAGAGCAGAGGTGAGAGTTTATGGGATGGTGCCCTATGCCGGCACTGTGGCAAATCTTTAAGATCTTATTGTTGTCTATTTTTAGCCTTATTCTCTCCTAAAATATTGTACCGGGCATATCACTCAAGTCCTTATGATCCTGGTCACCACTCCAGTCTTCTCATTTTTCCTTCCTCCTATCTCCACCCTTCCCTTGTCTCTTTATTCTTTGCCATCTTAAAGAGGATACCATTGCTAACCAGAAATGTTTTCCTGAAGAGTAAGTTACCTCACAAGCAGCTGTTAGTAGCTTGGTACAGTAGTGACTAGACTAGCATGCTATCCATCTATGAAATGTGACATTCACATTTTCTTTCAGATGGTATAACATCTTTAGGCTGCAACAGCTCCAAGCTGCATTGTAGGAGCAGTTTTAGGTGCACTTCGATCAAGGTCGGTGCTATTTTTCAAGACCAGAGTTGGGGCTAGGCAATATGGCCTAAAATACATATCTTAACGATTCACAATATATCACTTAAAAAATAATGTTTTCTATAAATAAGCTTTGTTGTACAATTAAAGGTCAAATACACTGCATTTTCAATGATCTAAAGAATTTCCGGTTTGTGAAATTATATCCTTTTTTTGCAATAATCACTGATTTGGCTTTCAAGTCTGTCTATTAAAATGTGTTTTTTTGTTACAAATTTAACCAGAACCGTGCATAATGCACATTCACGCTAATATTTATATTTCAAGTCTAGCCAACTTGGAACTACAGTGCATTCGGAAAGTATTCAGACCCCTTGACCTGTTCCACATTTTGTTACGTTACAGCCTTATTTAAAAATGTATTAACTTGTTATGGCTGCAATCCCGCTAACGGGATCGATATGACAACTACCAGTGAAAATAGAGGGCGCCAAATTCAAACCACAGAAATCTCATAATTACAATTCCTAAAACATACATGTCTTATATCATTTTAAAGTTAATCTTGTTGTTAATCCCACCAAAGTGTCCGATTTCAAATATGCTTTTCAGCAAAAGTACTACAAACGATTATGTTAGGTCTCCACCAAACCACAAGCACAGCCATTTTCCAGCGAAATATAGCATTCACAAAAAGCAGAAATAGAGAGAAAATGAATCACTAACCTTGAATTATCTTCATCAGATGACACTCATGGGACTTCATGTTACACAATACATGCATGTTTTGTTTGATAAAGTTCATATTTATATAAAAAAATCAGAGTTTACATTGGTGTATTAGATTCACTAGTTCCAAAAACATCAAGTGATTTTGCATAGCCACATCGTTTCAACAGAAATACTCATCATAAATGTAGATGATAATACAAGTTATACACATGGAATTATATATATACCTCTCCTTAATGCACCCGCTGTGTCAGATTTCAAAAAAAGTTTACGGAAAAAGCAACCCATGCAATAATCTGAGACGGAGCTCAGAACAGTACCCAAATTAGCCGCCATGTTGGAGTCAACAGAAACCAGAAAATACATGATAAATGTTTCCTTACCTTTGATGAACTTCATCAGAATGCAGTCCTAGGAATCCCAGGTCCACAATAAATGCTTAATTTGTTTGAAAATGTCTGTTATTTATGTCCAATTAGCTACTTTGGTTAGCGCGTTTGGTAAACAATTCCAAAGTCACAAAGCGCGTCCACTATAACGTGACAAAATGTCCAAAAGTTCCGTAACAGTCAGTAGAAACATGTAAAACGGTGTACTCAATCAATCTTTAGAATGTTGTTTACATATATCTTGAATAACATTCCAACAGGAGAATTAGAATGACTTCAGATGACCGGTGGAATGCAGGTCCTTCCTCTGTGAACGCGCATGGTGAAAGCATGGTCAAATCGTGGCAGTGGTGACTATTTCCTGTCTCATTCGACCCCCCTTCACATTAGTCATCAGACAACGTTCTATTGACTGTTGACATCTAGTGGAAGGCGTAGGAAGTGAAAACTCATCCATATCTCGCTGTAATTTAAATGAGAGCTTGGTTGAAAATCTGCCACCCCCAGAAAAAATACAAACAGGAAGTGGAATTTCTCAGGTTTTTGCCTGCAATATGAGTTCTGTTATACTCACAGACATAATTCAAACAGTTTTAGAAACTTAAGTGTTTTCTATCCAATACTAATAATAATATGCATATATTAGCAACTGAGACTGAGGAGCTGGCCGTTTACAATGGGCACCTTTTCATCCAAGCTACTCAATACTGCCCCTGCAGCCATAAAAAGTTAAATCTTTTTTTCTTTCATAAATCTACACACAATGACAAAGCAAAAACAGCTTTTTATTTTTTCGCATAAAAAGTAAATAAATAAAATATCACATTTGTGTAAGTATTCAGACCTTTGGTAGCAATACAGCCTCAATTCTTTTGGGTATGACACTACAAGCTTGGCAAACCTGTATTTGGGAAGTTACTCCCATTCTCTGCAGATCCTCTCAAACTCTGTCAGGTTTGATGGGGAGCATCGCTGTACAACTATTTTCAGGTCACTCCAGAGATATTAGATCAGGTTCAAGTCCGGGCTCTGACTGGGCCACTCATGGACATTCAGAGACTTGTCCCGAAGCCACTCCTGCGCTGTCTTGGCTATGTGTTTAGGATCGTTGTCCTGTTGGAAGGTGAAACTTCGCCCAGTCATCAAGGATCTCTCTGTACTTTGCTCTGTTCATCTTTATCTCGAGCCTGACTAGTCTTCCAGTTCATGCCACGGAAAAAGATCTCCACAGTTTGATGCTGCCACCACCATGCTTTACTGTAGGGATGGTGCCAGGTTTCCTCCAGATGTGACACTTGGCATTCAGGCCAAAGAGGTCAACCTTGGTTTCATCAGACCAGAGATTCTTATTTCTCATGGTCTGAGAGTCCTTTAGGTGCCTTTTGGCAAACTCCATGTGGGCTGTCATGTGCCTTTTCCCGAGGAGTGGCTTCTGTCTGTTTGGTGGAGTGATGCAGAGATGGTTGTCCTTCTGGAAGGTTCTCCCATATCTACCGAGGAACTCTGGCGCTCTGTCAGTGACCATCAGGTTCTTGGTCACCTCCTGACCAAGGCCCTTCTTCCCTGATTGCTCAGTTTTGCTGGGTGGCCAGCAGAGTCTTGGTGGTTCCAAACTTCAATTTAAGAATGATGGAGGCCACTGTATTCTTGGGGACCTTCAATGCTGCAGACATTTTGGATACCCTTGTCCAGATCTGTGCCTTGACACAATCCTGTCTCGAGCTCAACAGACAATTCCTTCGGCCTCATTGCTTGGTTTTTGCTCTGACATGCATGTGGGACTTATATAGACAGGTGTGTGCCTTTCCATATCATGTCCAATCAATTGATTGTACCACAGGTGGACTCCAAGTTGTAGAAACATCTCAAGGATGATTAATGGAAATAGGATGCACCTGAGCTCAATTTAGACTCTCATAGCAAAGGGTCTAAATACCGTACTTATTTTCACAAGGTATTTTTATTTTTTTATCAATTAGCAACATTTCTAAACCTTTTTTCACTTTGTCATTATGGGGTATTGTGTGTAGATTGATGACCATTTAAAAAACAATCCATTTTAGAATAAGTCTGTATCGTAACAAAATGTTGAAAAAGGAGAGAGAGGGAGCTTAATTAGCGTCTCCCGGTATGATGCAGTCAAGACGGGTGCTATGTAATCATATTTGATGATAAATAACCTCGCTATGGCAGCTATTAGTCTACTTTAACACAAGTTGGCTTGCTTGGTTGGTTCCTCTCCCTCCTCACTTCTTCCCGTTTCACTCTGTAACGGTTTTGACTTGAGGTTATTATTTATAGGGGTGCCAGGTAGGTTGTGCCTACCAGAGAAAACATTGGTTTCTCCTTTTAGTTTGGGTGGAATGAGTCCCATCTGGTCCGTCAAGTCTACACCAATACAAAGGACTTGTAAAAGTCAGGATGGAAATAAACTTTTCATAAACCTTTAAAACATTGGAAAGAACTTCAAAAACAACTATATTCTTTTGCGTGGGTTGTATTAGCAACACCAATGATTACACACACACATATAATAATATCACAATGAGTTCTGGTTCCTCCAGAAATGTCCTGTACCTCGGGCCTAAAAAAGAGTCCAGCCCGGTAAAGGAGTTCAGTGAACTCAAGTGACTTTTGTCACGCAATGTTTGTCCGTTCATTCAAGTGTAGCGTAAACCCAGTATTAATCATACAATCAATATAACAATTATTTTACCACAGAACTTTTAACGCATATCAACTCTAAGTCCTCAACTACAACTAACTACATAAATCATCACCTTATACATGACATCAAAACAAATGAAATACCGTATACAAAAAGGTTTTAGTCAGTCGGTCAGTCAGACAATCCAATCCGCCAATAAATCTCCAGCGGAAACAGGCCACGAAGAACAGAGAGGTGTAGTCCAGGGACGCAAAGAGTGGATCCGATCCTGGTAAACTCTAAACACACGTTTAAACGGCAACAAAACAACGGAATAGAGAAGCTTCGGAACTGAGGGTTGAACACATCCGCATTCACGTCTCCATCACAACCCCACTTTTGCGCAGCTGATGCTGGCTATTTAATTGGGAATTAAAGGGAAAGCGCCCCTATTGGAAGGAGCTGCACTGAGACGGTTCAGAAAAAAATTCAGGGCCGTCACAACTCGCTCACAGTAACTTACAGCTCCTCCCCCACAAGAGTGTGAGTAATAATATGGGGATGAGGTAGTTGGGTGTGCTAATTACAGATTGGCTGTGTACAGTGATCAGTAAGCTGCCTGACAGCTGATGCTTAAAGTTAGAAAGGAGATATAAGACTCCAGCTTCAGTGATTTTTGCAATCTGTTCCAGTCATTGGCAGCAGAGAAGTGGAAGGAAAGGCGGCCAAAGGAAGTGTTGGCTTTGGGGATGACCAGTGAAATATACCTGCTGGAGCTCGTACTATGGGTGGGTGTTGCTATGGTGACCAGTGAGCTGAGATAAGGCGGGGCATTACCTAGCATAGACCTATAGATGTCCTGGAGCCAGTGGGTTTTGCGATGAATATGTATTGAGGGCCAGCCAACGAGAGCGTACAGGTCGCAGTGGTGGGTAGTATATGGGGCTTTAGTAACAAAATGGGTGGCACTGTGATAGACTGCATCCAATTTACTGAGTAGTGTTGTAGGCTATTTTGTAAATGACATCACCGAAGTCAAGGATGGGTAGGATAGTCAGTTTTACGAGGGAATGTTTGGCAGCATGAGTGAAGGAGACTTTGTTTGCGAAATAAGACAATTCTAGATTTAATTTTGGATTTGAGATGCTTGATATCAGTCTGGAAGGAGAGTTTACAGTGTAACCAGACACCTAGGTATTTGTAGCTGTCCACATATTCAGAACCGTCCAGAGTAGTGATGCTAGTCGGGCGGGAGAGTGCGGGCAGCAATCGGTTGAAGAGCTTGCACTTAGTTTTACTTGCATTTTTAAAGCAGTCGGAGGCCTCGAAAGGAGTGTTGTATGGCATTGAAGCTCGTTTGGAGGTTTGTTAGCATAGTGTCCAAAGAAGGTCCAGATGTATACAGAATGGTGTCGTCTGCGTAGAGGTGGCTCAGCTAATCACCAGCAGCAAGAGCGACATCATTGATATATACAGAGAAAAGAGTCGGCCAGAGAATTGAACCCTGTGGCACCCCCATAGACTGCCAGAGGTCCGGACAACAGGCCCTCCGATTTGACACACTGAACTCTGAGACGTAGTTGTTGAACCAGGCGAGGCAGTCATTTGAGAGCCAATGCTATTGATTCTGCCAATAAGAATGTGATGATTGACAGATTCGAAAGCCTTGGCCAGGTCGATGAAGACTGCTGCACAGTACTGTCTTTATCGATGGTGGTTATGACATCGTTTAGGACCTTGAGCGTGGCTGAGGTGCACCCATTCTGGAGGCAGGCCACTCGATTTCGTCTCTGCGTTATATTGGCATCGAACATGTCACCCTCCCTGGGAGAGGGGGTGACCTTGATAATTTATTGTTAAAACGAGAGGCTGCCTGGATCTTTAATTTAAAGACCTTTGCGCTCTTCGGTCTCAACGTAGACTTTGATCTGAAGCCATTCTTGTGATTATTGTGACTTTGCCATTGTAATTTTGTGTGTAAACTTGTATAGTCAAATTAATCTATGATCGTATGCTATCCATTTGTTTGTATGCTGTTCTTTGAATGACATTTTAATATTTGATTATTAACCAATGATATTAGCCCACTCCTGGCCATGATTACAGACACCTGTGTCTTTTGACACTATATAAACGAGTCATCCCGCAGTGTTTGTGATTATACCCTGATGAAGACAGCTTGGCTGTCGAAACGTTGGTATTACATTTTTGCATCTGAGCTCCAAAGTGTGCGACTCTTATTTTCAAGGTGCACCCATGACCAGCTCGGAAACCAGATTGCATAGTGGAGAAGTGCGGTGGATTCGAAATAGTAGGTGATCTGTTTGTTAACTTGACTGGCAGGGCAGGATGGATATAGGTCTATAACAGTTTAGGTCAAGAGTGTCTCTCCCAGTTTTCCAATCTTTGGGGATCTCAGACGATATGAGAGGTTGAACAGGCTAGTAATAAGGGTTGCAACAATTTTAGCGGATAATTTTTGAAAGAGAGGGTCCAGATTGTCTAGCCCAGCTGATTTGGTAGGGATCCAGGTGTTATAGCTTTTTCAGAACATCAGCTGTCAGGATTTGGATGAAGGAGAAGCGGTGGTGCTGGGTTGTGCAAGTTGCTACAGGGGGTGCTGAGATGTTGGCCGGGGTATGGGTAGCCATGGCCAGCCATAGAAAAACGCTTAATGAAATGATCAATTATTGTAGATTTATCGGTGGTGACAATGTTTCCTATCCTCAGTGCAGTGGGCAGCTGGGAGGAGGTGCTCTTATTCTCCATGGACTTTACAGTGTCCCAAATCCTTTTGAAATTTGTGCTACAGGTTGAAAATTTCTGTTTGAAAAGCTAGCCTTAGCTTTCCTAACTGACTGAGTATATTGGTTCCTGACTTCCCTGAAAAGTTGCATATTGCGTGTGCTATTCGATGCTAATGCAGAACACCACAGGATGATATTGTGCTGGTCAAGGGCTGTCAAGTCTGGGGTTAACGAAAAAGGCTATATCTGTTCTTAGTTCTACATTTTTGAATGGGGCATGCTTATTTAAGATGGAGAGGAAATCACTTTTAAAAAGCAACCAGGCATCCTCTACTGACAGGATGAGGTCAGTATCCTTCCAGGATACCTGGGCCAGGTCGATTAGAAAGGCCTGTTTGCTGAAATATTTTAGGGAGTGTTTGACAGTGATGAGGGGTGGTTGTTTGACCGCGGACCCATTACACACACAGGCAAGGATCACAAAGATCCTGGTTGAAGACAGCAGAGGTGTATTTAGAAGGCAAGTTGGTCAGGATGATATCTAACAAGGGTGCTCATGGTTACGGATTTAGGGTTGTACCTGATAGGTTCCTTGATGATTTGTGTGAGATTGAGGGCATCTAGCTTAGATTGTAGGTCGGCCGGGGTGTTAAGCATGTCCCAGTTTGTCTCATCACAGTACGAACTCTGAAGATGGATGGGGGCAGTCAATTCACATATGGTGTCCAGGGCAAAGCTGAGGGCTGAAGGTGGTCTTTAACAAGCGGCAACGGTGAGAGACTTGTTTCTGGAAAGGTGAATTTTAAAAGTAGAAGCTCGAATTGTTTGGGCATAGACCTGGATAGTATGACAGGACTCTGCAAGCTATCTCTGTAGATTGCAACTCCGCCCCATTTGGCAGTTCTATCTTGTTGGAAAAATGTTATTGTTAGGGATGGAAATTTCAGGATTTTTTCATGGCCTTCCTAAGCCAGGATTCAAGCATGGCTAGGACATCTGGGTTGGCAGAGAGTGCTAAAGCAGTGAATAAAACAAACTTGGGGAGGAGGCTTAGTGTTAACATGCATGATACCAAGGCTTTTACAGTTACAGAAGTCAACAAATTAGATCACCTGGGGAATGGGAGTGGAGCTAGGTGCTGCAGGGCCTGGGTTAACCTCTACATAACCAGAGGAACAGAGGAGAAGTAGGATAAGGGTACGGCTAAAGACTATAAGAACTGGTCGTCTAGTATTGTTTCGGAACAGAGAGTAAAAGGAGCAGGTTTCTGGGCGTGGAAGAATAGATTCAAGTCCTAATATACAGACAAGGGTATGGTAGGATGAGTACAGTGGAGGTTAACTTGGGCATTGAGTGACGATGAGACTCTTCCTAGAGCTGGCCACCCGGCTTAACTTAGCAATCGAGGGATAAGGTCCTTGGTCAGGATGTGGCCAAGAATCAGATGGTCCCTCTGACAGAGCTCCAGAGTTCCTATGTGGAGATGGTTGTCCTTCTGGAAGGTTCTCCCATCTCTGCAGCACTCCACCAATCAGGCCTTTATGATAGAATGGCCAGACGGAAGCCACCTCAGGAAAAGGCCCGTGACAGCCTGCTTGGAGTTTGCCAAAGTCACCTTCAGACTCTCAGACCATGAAAACAAGATTCTCTGGTCTGATGAAACCAAGATTGAACTTTTTGTCCTGAATGCTAAGCGGCACGTCTGGAGGAAATGTGGCACCATCCCTCACGGTGAAGCATGATGGTGGCAGCAACTTGCTGTGGGGATGTTTTTCAAGGACTGGGAGACGAGTCAGGATCGAGCGAAAGATGAACAGAGCAAAGTACAAAGAAATACTTGAAACCTGCTCAGGGACCTCAGACTGAGACGGGTTCGCCTTCCAACAAGACAACAACCCTAAGCATACAGCCTAGACCACGCAGGAGTGGATTCAGGACAAGTCTCTGAATGTCCATGAGTGGCCCAGCCAGAGCCCGGACTTGAACCCGATCAAACATCTCTGGAGAGACCTGAAAATAGCTGTGAAGCAACGCTCCCCATCCACCCTGACAGAGCTTGAGAAGATTGGGAGAAATTCCCCAAATACAGGTTTGCCAAGCATGGCGTCAAACCCAAGAAGAATTGAGGCAGTAATCGGGTCTGAATACTTATGTACAGTGCCTTGCGAAAGTATTCGCCCCCTTGAACTTTGCGACCTTTTGCCACATTTCAGGCTTCAAACATAAAGATATAAAACTGTATTTTTTTGTGAAGAATCAACAACAAGTGGGACACAATCATGAAGTGGAACAACATTTATTGGATATTTCAAACTTTTTAACAAATCAAAAACTGAAAAATTGGGCGTGCAAAATTATTCAGCCCCTTTGCTTTCGGTGCAGCAAACTCTCTCCAGAAGTTCAGTGAGGATCTCTGAATGATCCAATGTTGACCTAAATTACTAATGATGATAAATACAATCCACCTGTGTGTAATCAAGTCTCTGTATAAATGCACCTGCACTGTGATAGTCTCAGAGGTCCGTTAAAAGCGCAGAGAGCATCATGAAGAACAAGGAACACACCAGGCAGGTCCGAGATACTGTTGTGAAGAAGTTTAGAGCCGGATTTGGATACAAAAAGATTTCCCAAGCTTTAAACATCCCAAGGAGCACTGTGCAAGCGATAATATTGAAATGGAAGGAGTATCAGACCACTGCAAATCTACCAAGACCTGCCGTCCCTCTAAACCTTCAGCTCATACAAGGAGAAGACTGATCAGAGATGCAGCCAAGAGGCCCATGATCACTCTGGATGAACTGCAGAGATCTACAGCTGAGGTGTGAGACTCTGTCCATAGGACAACAATCAGTCGTATATTGCACAAATCTGGCCTTTGTGGAAGAGTGGCAAGAAGAAAGCCATTTCTTAAAGATATCCATAAAAAGTGTTGTTTAAAGTTTGCCACAAGCCACCTGGGAGACACACCAAACATGCGGAAGAAGGTGCTCTGGTCAGATGAAACCAAAATTGAACTTTTTGGCAACAATGCAAAACGTTATGTTTGGCGTAAAAGCAACACAGCGCATCACCCTGAACACAACATCCCCACTGTCAAACATGGTGGTGGCAGCATCATGGTTTGGGACCTGTTCTTTTCTTCAGCAGGGACAGGGAAGATGGTTAAAATTGATGGGAAGATGGATGGAGCCAAATACAGGACCATTCTGGAAGAAAACCTGATGGAGTCTGCAAAAGACCTGAGACTGGGACGGAGATTTGTCTTCCAACAAGACAATGATCCAAAACATAAAGCAAAATCTCCAATGGAATGGTTCAAAAATAAACATATCCAGGTGTTAGAATGGCCAAGTCAAAGTCCAGACCTGAATCCAATCGAGAATCTGTGGAAAGAACTGAAAACTGCTGTTCACAAATCTCCATCCAACCTCACTGAGCTCGAGCTGTTTTGCAAGGAGGAATGGGAAAAATGTCTGTCTCTTAATGTGCAAAACTGATAGACATACCCCAAGCGACTTACAGCTGTAATTGCAGCAAAAGGTGGCGCTACAAAGTATTAACTTAAGGGGCTGAAATAATTTTGCACGCCCAATTTTTCAGTTTTTGATTTGTTAAAAAAGTTAGAAATATCCAATAAATGTCGTTCCACTTCATGATTGTGTC
>NW_026280854.1:0-66325 GCF_023373465.1 Oncorhynchus keta | reverse complement strand
AACAGTGACAACCCTGTTCTGCTGACAGGGGAGACTTCTTCTTCCCCACGTTAAAACAGTTCTGTTCTAAAAGTATCCACTAACTCAGGGTTAGTTAACTGAACCAGGCATAATAATGTATTAATTCACTAACTCAGGGTTAGTTAACTGAACCAGGTATAATAATGTATTAATTCACTAACTCAGGGTTAGTTAACTGAACCAGGCATAATAATGTATTAATTCACTAAGTCAGGGTTATTTAACAACTTAGTAGATGAGATTAGCCTTTGGCTGATTGGACAGCCCCAACCTCTAATGCATTATATGTCTGATCAGAGGCATTGAGTGAGAGCAGTCCATGTCACGTTCTGACCTTTCAGATGAAGAGGAGGACGACTCCCAACCTCTAATGCATTATATGTCTGATCAGAGGCATTGAGTGAGAGCAGTCCATGTCACGTTCTGACCTTTCAGATGAAGAGGAGGACGACTCAGAGGCATTGAGTGAGCAGTCCATGTCACGTTCTGACCTTTCAGATGAAGAGGAGGACGACTCAGAGGCATTGAGTGAGAGCAGTCCAGCCTCAGTTATTTCCTTAAAAACAAAACAATATGTTTTTCAGTGAGAGGTTGTTTGGTCTGAAGCCGAAAAATAAAGGACAATCACATGAGCACCACAATGCCTATTCCACCCGTGCTCTATCAAGGTTTTACAGCATCACAATGCCTATTCCACCCGTGCTCTATCAAGGTTTTACAGCATCACAATGCCTATTCCACCCGTGCTCTACCAAGGTTTTACAGCATCACAATGTCTATTCCACCCGTGCTCTACCAAGGTTTTACAGCATCACAATGTCTATTCCACCCATGCTCTACCAAGGTTTTACAGCATCACAATGTCTATTCCACCCGTGCTCTACCAAGGTTTTACAGCACCACAATGTCTATTCCACCCGTGCTCTACCAAGGTTTTACAGCACCACAATGTCTATTCCACCCGTGCTCTACCAAGGTTTTACAGCACCACAATGCCTATTCCACCCATGCTCTACCAAGGTTTTACAACACCACAATGTCTATTCCACCCGTGCTCTACTGTCACGTAGAGTAGGCCAGAAGGCTAAACTGGATAACCTAACCTCTATCAAAATAAAAAGATGGCGGAACCGCAAAAGTTCTTCTGTGCAAAGGTGTTTATTTACAAGTGAATTCCGGAACAAAAAACAACAGTACTGCCATCAACATCTACCTTATGGGACAGCTTAAAAACAATGCTGCCCCATCCACAGCTCAATCCAAAAACCCTCCCCATGACTGAAAGAGGGCTCCTTTTGTAGGGCTAGCCCCTCCCCTCAGAACAATTAACCCTGGTTAATTCATCAATTAATAATACAAACATACATTTTCCATGAACTAAACATACTAAAGGATATACATTGCAACACGGTTTTAAACAATATCACAACATAACATTTACAACATTACATCACTACTGACAATATCTTTCAATATGCCCATGTGCATTAATGAGCCATTTGGGACAGGCACTATAAAGCCAACCCAATTCCCTGAGCTCGGGTCCTTTTCCAGCATACCCGGAAGCTACAGAGATGGAGAGAGAGAAACAGAACAAACAAACAATGCGCTCATCCACAACATTGATAAGTATAAAATGCATGCACCAAGACAGAAGTTAATTTGTGTGTCGACCCACATTGTTAACTTATCTTATAATGGCGCAGGGAGGAGTGATGAATATGTGTGTGCGTTAAAGAACCAAATGCTGCCCGCGTAGTGACGGACTTCTACGTCACATCTACCAAGGTTTTACAGCACCACAATGTCTATTCCACCCGTGCTCTACCAAGGTTTTACAGCACCACAATGTCTATTCCACCCGTGCTCTACCAAGGTTTTACAGCACCACAATGCCTATTCCACCCGTGCTCTACCAAGGTTTTACAGCACCACAATGTCTATTCCACCCGTGCTCTACCAAGGTTTTACAGCACCACAATGCCTATTCCACCCGTGCTCTACCAAGGTTTTACAGCATCACAATGCCTATTCCACCCGTGCTCTACCAAGGTTTTACAGCATCACAATGTCTATTCCACCCGTGCTCTACCAAGGTTTTACAGCACCACAATGTCTATTCCACCCGTGCTCTACCAAGGTTTTACAGCACCACAATGCCTATTCCACCCGTGCTCTACCAAGGTTTTACAGCACCACAATGTCTATTCCACCCGTGCTCTACCAAGGTTTTACAGCACCACAATGTCTATTCCACCCGTGCTCTACCAAGGTTTTACAGCACCACAATGCCTACTCCACCCGTGCTCTACCAAGGTTTTACAGCACCACAATGTCTATTCCACCCGTGCTCTACCAAGGTTTTACAGCACCACAATGTCTACTCCACCCGTGCTCTACCAAGGTTTTACAGCATCACAATGTCTATTCCACCCGTGCTCTACCAAGGTTTTACAGCATCACAATGTCTATTCCACCCATGCTCTACCAAGGTTTTACAGCACCACAATGCCTATTCCACCCATGCTCTACCAAGGTTTTACAGCATCACAATGTCTATTCCACCCGTGCTCTACCAAGGTTTTACAGCACCACAATGCCTATTCCACCCATGCTCTACCAAGGTTTTACAGCACCACAATGCCTATTCCACCCGTGCTCTACCAAGGTTTTACAGCACCACAATGTCTATTCCACCCGTGCTCTACCAAGGTTTTACAGCACCACAATGCCTATTCCACCCGTGCTCTACCAAGGTTTTACAGCACCACAATGCCTACTCCACCCGTGCTCTACCAAGGTTTTACAGCATCACAATGTCTATTCCACCCGTGCTCTACCAAGGTTTTACAGCACCACAATGTCTATTCCACCCGTGCTCTACCAAGGTTTTACAGCACCACAATGTCTATTCCACCCGTGCTCTACCAAGGTTTTACAGCACCACAATGCCTATTCCACCCGTGCTCTACCAAGGTTTTACAGCACCACAATGTCTATTCCACCCGTGCTCTACCAAGGTTTTACAGCACCACAATGTCTATTCCACCCGTGCTCTACCAAGGTTTTACAGCACCACAATGTCTATTCCACCCGTGCTCTACCAAGGTTTTACAGCACCACAATGCCTACTCCACCCGTGCTCTACCAAGGTTTTACAGCACCACAATGTCTATTCCACCCATGCTCTACCAAGGTTTTACAGCATCACAATGTCTATTCCACCCGTGCTCTACCAAGGTTTTACAGCATCACAATGTCTATTCCACCCGTGCTCTACCAAGGTTTTACAGCATCACAATGTCTATTCCACCCATGCTCTACCAAGGTTTTACAGCACCACAATGCCTATTCCACCCATGCTCTACCAAGGTTTTACAGCATCACAATGTCTATTCCACCCGTGCTCTACCAAGGTTTTACAGCACCACAATGCCTATTCCACCCATGCTCTACCAAGGTTTTACAGCACCACAATGCCTATTCCACCCGTGCTCTACCAAGGTTTTACAGCACCACAATGTCTATTCCACCCGTGCTCTACCAAGGTTTTACAGCACCACAATGCCTATTCCACCCGTGCTCTACCAAGGTTTTACAGCACCACAATGCCTATTCCACCCGTGCTCTACCAAGGTTTTACAGCATCACAATGTCTATTCCACCCGTGCTCTACCAAGGTTTTACAGCACCACAATGCCTATTCCACCCGTGCTCTACCAAGGTTTTACAGCACCACAATGTCTATTCCACCCGTGCTCTACCAAGGTTTTACAGCACCACAATGCCTATTCCACCGTGCTCTACCAAGGTTTTACAGCACCACAATGCCTATTCCACCGTGCTCTACCAAGGTTTTACAGCATCACAATGTCTATTCCACCCGTGCTCTACCAAGGTTTTACAGCACCACAATACCTACTCCACCCGTGCTCTACCAAGGTTTTACAGCATCACAATGTCTATTCCACCCGTGCTCTACCAAGGTTTTACAGCACCACAATACCTACTCCACCCATGCTCTACCAAGGTTTTACAGCACCACAATGCCTACTCCACCCATGCTCTACCAAGGTTTTACAGCACCACAATGCCTACTCCACCCGTGCTCTACCAAGGTTTTACAGCACCACAATGCCTACTCCACCCGTGCTCTACCAAGGTTTTACAGCACCACAATGCCTATTCCACCCGTGCTCTACCAAGGTTTTACAGCACCACAATGCCTATTCCACCCATGCTCTACCAAGGTTTTACAGCACCACAATGCCTATTCCACCCGTGCTCTACCAAGGTTTTACAGCATCACAATGTCTATTCCACCCGTGCTCTACCAAGGTTTTACAGCATCACAATGCCTATTCCACCCGTGCACTACCAAGGTTTTACAGCATCACAATGCCTATTCCACCCGTGCTCTACCAAGGTTTTACAGCATCACAATGCCTATTCCACCCGTGCTCTACCAAGGTTTTACAGCACCACAATGCCTACCACAATGCCTCAGAGTTTGTCCTGTTAGGTGACCTAAACTGGGATATGCTTAACACCCCGGCAGTCCTACAATCTAAGCTAGATGCCCTCAATCTCACGCAAATCATCAAGGAACCCACCAGGTACAACCCTAACTCTGTAAATAAGGGCACCCTCATAGACGTCATCCTGACCAACTGGCCCTCCAAATATACCTCCGCTGTCTTCAACCAGGATCTCAGCGATCACTGCCTCATCGCCTGTATCCGCCACGGAGCCGCAGTCAAACGACCACCCCTCATCACTGTCAAACGCTCCCTAAAACACTTCTGTGAGCAGGCCTTTCTAATCGACCTGGCCCGTGTATCCTGGAAGGACATTGACCTCATCCCGTCAGTTGAGGATGCCTGGTCATTCTTTAAAAGTAACTTCCTCACCATTTTGGATAAGCATGCTCCGTTCAAAAAATGCAGAACCAAGAACAGATACAGCCCTTGGTTCACTCCAGACCTGACTGCCCTCGACCAGCACAAAAACATCCTGTGGCGGACTGCAATAGCATCGAATAGCCCCGTGATATGCAACTGTTCAGGAAGTCAGGAACCAATACACGCAGTCAGTCAGGAAAGCTAAGGCCAGCTTCTTCAGGCAAAAGTTTGCATCCTGTAGCTCCAACTCCAAAAAGTTCTGGGACACTGTGAAGTCCATGGAGAACAAGAGCACCTCCTCCCAGCTGCCCACTGCACTGAGGCTAGGAAACACGGTCTCCACCGATAAATCCATGATTATCGAAAACTTCAATAAGCACTTCTCAACGGCTGGCCATGCCTTCCGCCTGGCTACTCCAACCTCGGCCAACAGCTCCGCCCCCCGTAGTTCCTCACCCAAGCCTCTCCAGGTTCTCCTTTACCCAAATCCAGATAGCAGATGTTCTGAAAGAGCTGCAAAACCTGGACCCGTACAAATCAGCTGGGCTTGACAATCTGGACCCGCTATTTCTGAAACTATCTGCCGCCATTGTCGCAACCCCTATTACCAGCCTGTTCAACCTCTCTTTCATATCGTCTGAGATCCCCAAGGATTGGAAAGCTGCCGCAGTCATCCCCCTCTTCAAAGGAGGAGACACCCTGGACCCAAACTGCTATAGACCTATATCCATCCTGCCCTGCCTATCTAAGGTCTTCGAAAGCCAAGTCAACAAACAGGTCACTGACCATCTCGAATCCCACCGTACCTTCTCCGCTGTGCAATCTGGTTTCCGAGCCGGTCACGGGTGCACCTCAGCCACACTCAAGGTACTAAATGATATCATAACCGCCATCGATAAAAGACAGTACTGTGCAGCCGTCTTCATCGACCTCGCCAAGGCTTTCGACTCTGTCAATCACCAAATTCTTATCGGCTGACTCAACAGCCTCGGTTTTTCGGATGACTGCCTTGCCTGGTTCACCAATTACTTTGCAGACAGAGTTCAGTGTGTCAAATCAGAGGGCATGCTGTCCGGTCCTCTGGCAGTCTCTATGGGGGTGCCACAGGGTTCAATTCTCGGGCCGACTCTTTTCTCTGTATATATCAATGATGTTGCTCCTGCTGCGGGCGATTCCCTGATCCACCTCTACGCAGACGACACCATTCTATATACTTTCGGCCCGTCATTGGACACTGTGCTATCAAACCTCCAAACGAGCTTCAATGCCATACAGCACTCCTTCCGTGGCCTCCAACTGCTCTTAAACGCGAGTAAAACCAAATGCATGCTTTTCAACCGATCGCTGCCTGCACCCGCATGCCCGACTAGCATCACCACCCTGGATGGTTCCAACCTTGAATATGTGGACATCTATAAGTACCTAGGTGTCTGGCTAGACTGCAAACTCTCCTTCCAGACTCACATCAAACATCTCCAATCAAAAATCAAATCCAGAGTCGGCTTTCTATTCCGCAACAAAGCCTCCTTCACTCACGCTGCCAAGCTTACCCTAGTAAAACTGACTATCCTACCGATCCTCGACTTCGATGTCATCTACAAAATGGCTTCAACACTCTACTCAGCAAACTGGATGCAGTCTATCACAGTGCCATCCGTTTTGTCACTAAACACCTTATACCACCCACCACTGCGACTTGTATGCTCTAGTCGGCTGGCCCTCACTACATATTCGTCGCCAGACCCACTGGCTCCAGGTCATTTACAAGTCCATGCTAGGTAAAGCTCCGCCTTATCTCAGTTCACTGGTCACGATGGCAACACCCATCCGTAGCACGCGCTCCAGCAGGTGTATCTCACTGATCATCCCTAAAGCCAACACCTCATTTGGCCGCCTTTCGTTCCAGTACTCTGCTGCCTGTGACTGGAACGAATTGCAAAAATCGCTGAAGTTGGAGACTTTTATCTCCCTCACCAACTTCAAACATCAGCTATCCGAGCAGCTAACCGATCGCTGCAGCTGTACATAGTCTATAGGTAAATAGCTCACCCTTTTTCACCTACCTCATTCCCATACTGTTTTTATACTGTTTTTATTTATTTACTTTTCTGCTCTTTTGCACACCAATATCTCTACCTGTACATGCCCATCTGATCATTTATCACTCCAGTGTTAATCTGCAAAATTGTATTATTCGCCTACCTCCTCATGCCTTTTGCACACATTGTATATAGACTGCCCATTTTTTTTTTTTTCTACTGTGTTATTGACTTGCTAATTGTTTACTCCATGTGTAACTCTGTGTTGTCTGTTCACACTGCTATGCTTTATCTTGGCCAGGTCGCAGTTGCAAATGAGAACTTGTTCTCAACTAGCCTACCTGGTTAAATAAAGGTGAAATAAAAAATAAAAAAATTAAAAAAACTCCACCCATGATCTACCAAGGTTTTACAGCACCACAATGCCTACTCCACCCGTGCTCTACCAAGGTTTTACAGCACCACAATGCCTATTCCACCCGTGCTCTACCAAGGTTTTACAGCATCACAATGTCTATTCCACCCATGCTCTACCAAGGTTTTACAGCATCACAATGTCTATTCCACCCGTGCTCTACCAAGGTTTTACAGCACCACAATGTCTATTCCACCCGTGCTCTACCAAGGTTTTACAGCACCACAATGTCTACTCCACCCGTGCTCTACCAAGGTTTTACAGCACCACAATGCCTACTCCACCCGTGCTCTACCAAGGTTTTACAGCACCACAATGTCTATTCCACCCGTGCTCTACCAAGGTTTTACAGCATCACAATGTCTATTCCACCCGTGCTCTACCAAGGTTTTACAGCACCACAATGCCTATTCCACCCGTGCTCTACCAAGGTTTTACAGCACCACAATGCCTACTCCACCCGTGCTCTACCAAGGTTTTACAGCACCACAATGTCTACTCCACCCGTGCTCTACCAAGGCTTACAGCACCACAATGCCTACTCCACCCGTGCTCTACCAAGGTTTTACAGCATCACAATGCCTATTCCACCCGTGCTCTACCAAGGTTTTACAGCATCACAATGCCTATTCCACCTGTGCTCTACCAAGGTTTTACAGTATCACAATGTCTATTCCACCCGTGCTCTACCAAGGTTTTACAGCACCACAATGCCTATTCCACCCGTGCTCTACCAAGGTTTTACAGCACCACAATGCCTACTCCACCCGTGCTCTACCAAGGTTTTACAGCATCACAATGTCTATTCCACCCATGCTCTACCAAGGTTTTACAGCACCACAATGCCTATTCCACCCGTGCTCTACCAAGGTTTTACAGCACCACAATGCCTACTCCACCCGTGCTCTACCAAGGTTTTACAGCACCACAATGCCTACTCCACCCGTGCTCTACCAAGGTTTTACAGCATCACAATGCCTATTCCACCCGTGCTCTACCAAGGTTTTACAGCATCACAATGCCTACTCCACCCGTGCTCTACCAAGGTTTTACAGCACCACAATGCCTACTCCACCCGTGCTCTACCAAGGTTTTACAGCATCACAATGCCTACTCCACCCGTGCTCTACCAAGGTTTTACAGCATCACAATGCCTACTCCACCCGTGCTCTACCAAGGTTTTACAGCACCACAATGCCTACTCCACCCATGCTCTACCAAGGTTTTACAGCACCACAATGTCTATTCCACCCATGCTCTACCAAGGTTTTACAGCACCACAATGTCTATTCCACCCATGCTCTACCAAGGTTTTACAGCATCACAATTCCCAAGCAGCTTGGTGAGAAGGCAACAACTGTTGGCGCCATTATTAGAAAATGGAAGAAGTTCAAGATGACGGTCAATCACCCTCGGTCTTGGGCTCCATGCAAGATCTGGAAACATAATTCTTTGGTGATGCTTGAGGGGAGGATGAATGGGGCCATGTATCGCGAGAACTTGGCCAACAACCTCCTTCCCTCAGTAAGAGCATTGAAGATGGGTCGTGTCTGGGTCTTCCAGCATGACAACGACCCGAAACACACAGCCAGGGCAACTAAGGAGTGGCTCCGTAAGAAGCATCTCAAGGTCCTGGAGTGGCCTAGCCAGTCTCCAGACCTGAACCCAATAGTAAATCTTTGGAGGGAGCTAAAAGTCCGTATTGCCCAGCGACAGCCCCGAAACCTGAAGGATCTGGAGAAGGTCTGTATGGAGGAGTGGACCAAAATCCCTGCTGTAGTGTGTGCAAACCTGGTCAAGAACTACAGGAAACGTATGATCTCTGTAATTGCAAACAAAGGTTTCTGTACCAAATATTAAGTTCTGCTTTTCTGATGTATCAAATACTTATGTCATGCAATAAAATGCAAATTAATTACTTAAAAATCATACAATGTGATTTTCTGGATTTTTGTTTTAGATTCCGTCTCTCACAGTTGAAGTGAACTTCTGATAACAATTACAGACCTCTACATGCTTTGTAAGTAGGAAAACCTGCAAAATCGTCAGTGTATCAAATACTTGTTCACCCCACTGTATATATATCATTAGGCTGTATCTGTCACGCCTTGGTCTTACTATTTTGTGTTTTCTTTAATTATTTGTTCAGGCCAGGGTGTGACATGGGGTTATTGTATTGTCGTATTGGGGGTTTTGTAGGCATTGGGATTGTGGTTGATTAGGGGTGTGTCTAGTATAGGCTTGGCTGCCTGAGGCGGTTCTCAATCAGAGTCAGGTGATTCTCGTTGTCTCTGATTGGGAACCGTATTTAGGTAGCCTGGGTTTCGCTTTGTATTTCGTGGGTGATTGTTCCTGTCTCTGTGTAGTGTTCACCAGATAGGCTGTAATAGGTTTCACCTTGTTGTTTTTGTATTTATTAGTTATTTCATGTATCGTTCCGTTTTTCTTCATTAAAGACATGAGTAACCACCACGCTGCATTTCGGTCCGACTCTCTTTCTACAAAAGAAGAACGCCGTTACAGTATCTATATAGATATAGGACTATTGTAAATGTGAATTATTGTAGCGGCACCATCGTTATTGATAAAATAAATACAAATACACACAACACACAATCTCCATATTCCTTTGACATACGTTCTGAACTGTCCATTGATCAGCAATTGATAATCAGGACCATGTTTGCAAAACGAGTGTTTCTGAGCTTGTGTCAATATTACACATGTAAGCTAATGGTTACAGAAATCAGGAATGGAGACAGGCTCTATAGACACCCTGTATATAGCCTCCACATTGACTCTGTACCGGTGACATCTATAGACATCTATATATGAGTGACTGATTTGGGTCCTCAGATCCTCAAAAAGGTTTTACAGCTGCACCATCGAGAGCATCCTGACCGGTTGCATCACTGCCTGGTACGGCAACTGCTCGGCCTCCGACCGCAAGGCACTACAGAGGGCAGTGCGCACGGTCCAGTACACCCCTGGGGCCAAGCCTCCTGCCATCCAGGACCTCTATACCAGGCGGTGGCAGACGAAGGCCCTAAATATCGTCAAAGTCTCCAGCCATCCTAGTCATAGACTGTTCTCTCTATAACTCTACCTACATGTACATATTACCTCAACTAACCGGTGTCCCCGCACATTGACTCTGTACCGGTACCCCCTGTATATAGCCTCCACATTGACTCTGTACTGGTACCCCCTGTATATAGTCTCCACATTGACTCTGTACTGGTACCCCCTGTATATAGCCTCCACATTGACTCTGTATTGGTACCCCCTGTATATAGCCTCCACATTGACTCTGTACTGGTACCCCCTGTATATAGCCTCCACATTGACTCTGTACTGGTACCCCCTGTATATAGCCTCCACATTGACTCTGTACCGTAACACCCTGTATATAACCTCCACATTGACTCTGTACCGGTACCCCCTGTATATAGCCTCCACATTGCTCACGTCACCCCGCTCCTCCGCTCTCTCCACTGGCTTCCAGTTGAAGCTCGCATCTGCTACAAGACCATGGTGCTTGCCTACGGAGCTGTGAGGGGAACGGCACCTCAGTACCTCCAGGCTCTGATCAGGCCCTACACCCAAACAAGGGCACTGCGTTCATCCACCTCTGGCCTGCTCGCCTCCCTACCACTGAGGAAGTACAGTTCCCGCTCAGCCCAGTCAAAACTGTTCGCTGCTCTGGCCCCCCAATTGTGGAACAAACTCCCTCACGACGCCAGGACAGCGGAGTCAATCACCACCTTCCGGAGACACCTGAAACCCCACCTCTTTAAGGAATACCTAGGATAGGATAAGTAATCCTTCTCACCCCCCTTTAAGATTTAGATGCACTATTGTAAAGTGACTATTCTACTGGATGTCATAAGGTGAATGCACCAATTTGTAAGTCGCTCTGGATAAGAGCGTCTGCTAAATGACTTAAATGTAAATGTAAATGTACTGGTACCCCCTGTATATAGCCTCCACATTGACTCTGTACCGTAACACCCTGTATATAGCCTCCACATTGACTCTGTACCGTAACACCCTGTATATAGCCTCCACATTGACTCTGTACCGGTACCCCCTGTATATAGCCTCCACATTGACTCTGTACCAGTACCCCCTGTATATAGCCTCCACATTGACTCTGTACCAGTACCCCCTGTATATAGCCTCCACATTGACTCTGTACCGGTACCCCCTGTATATAGCCTCCACATTGACTCTGTACCGGTACCCCCTGTATATAGCCTCCACATTGACTCTGTACTGGTACTCCCTGCCTGTGTTTACCATCAAGCTAATGGCTCTATAGACATCTATATATGAGTGCCTGTGTTCACCATCAAGCTAATGGCTCTATCGACATCTATATATGATCACCATCAAGCTAATGGCTCTATAGACATCTATATATGAGTGACTGTGTTTACCATCAAGCTAATGGCTCTATAGACATCTATATATGATCACCATCAAGCTAATGGCTCTATAGACATCTATATATGAGTGACTGTGTTCACCATCAAGCTAATGGCTCTATAGACATCTATATATGAGTGCCTGTGTTCACCATCAAGCTAATGGCTCTATAGACATCTATATATGATCACCATCAAGCTAATGGCTCTATAGACATCTATATATGAGTGCCTGTGTTCACCATCAAGCTAATGGCTCTATATACATCTATATATGAGTGCCTGTGTTCACCATCAAGCTAATGGCTCTATAGACATCTATATATGAGTGCCTGTGTTCACCATCAAGCTAATGGCTCTATAGACATCTATATATGATCACCATCAAGCTAATGACTCTATAGACATCTATATATGAGTGCCTGTGTTCACCACTAAATACCTGTTGTTAAGTTGGACACCTACTGACCAACAAAAGTTATGAAATATAGATTTTTTGGGGGAAATCTATATAGATTTTTTTTTTTTTTAAATCTATATTGGAAATACAGGCAGGAACCATATTACTAGAAGACAAAACAGCTCCCTGAGTAAAGCACGATGGTGTTGTTCAAAAGCAGAGCTGGAAAAGGCAGTGGAATGGGATTAGTGTGGTGAGAGAAGAGTCTAACATCAGCCTGGGTGAAGGCTGGCGGTGGTGCAGTCACCAGGACAGTCAGGGGATTTCACTCTCCAGATAGGCAGGTAGGGTTGCCAGGTCTGGAGCGTTTTCCCTCCCTCCCGTCCCTGGCTGTGATGCTGATGTTCTTGTGTGTGTGTGGGGGGGGAAACACCAGTCTGTGACCCAGCGTGAACAACGTACCACAACCACAGAACCACGGGCCTCAGCAACTAAACATAGAACCAGCAAACCCCCGAGACCAGACGACACAGAGGAATGGAAACTGGACCACGCTTCCACTGGAGACCGTGAGATCTATGCAAACAGAGGTGGGTGTGAACCGCTACGCTGTGCTTTGGAATGTTTTTTCTCACCCTTGGTTGGTCAGAAAGGAGGTTCTTTGGCTCCTGGTTGGTTAAGAAGGGGGGCTTTGGTAGGGGGTCATTGTGATGTAATACAGGAGAATTCAAACAGAGTCAAAACAGTAAGAGACATTTTCACAACGGGCTAGTTAATGATGGCATTAATCTGCCTAAGAAAATTTGGTTGTTTGACCTCAGTAATAACAGACAATTCTAGGGGAGGGTTTAATGTCTACTTAATGTCCAGGTTGGGGGGTTTACTATTAATTCCTAGTGGTGGATTGAGGGGGGTACTATTACTCCCTAGTGGTGGATTGAGCGGGGGGCTACTATTACTTCCTAGTGGTGGATTGAGGGGGGTACTATTACTCCCTAGTGGTGGATTGAGGGGGTTACTATTACTCCCTAGTGGTGGATTGAGGGGGGTGGTTACTATTACTCCCTAGTGGTGGATTGAGGGGGGTTACTATTACTCCCTAGTGGTGGATTGAGGGGGTTACTATTACTCCCTAGTGGTGGATTGAGGGGGGTTACTATTACTCCCTAGTGGTGGATTGAGGGGGGTTACTATTACTCCCTAGTGGTGGATTGAGGGGGGTTACTATTACTCCTTAGTGGTGGATTGAGGGGGGTTACTATTACTCCCTAGTGGTGGATTGAGTGGGGGGTTACTATTACTCCCTAGTGGTGGATTGAGGGGGTTACTATTACTCCCTAGTGGTGGATTGAGGGGGGTTACTATTACTCCCTAGTGGTGGATTGAGGGGGGGGTTACTATTGAGAATCAGTCTTTCCTAAACTGGGGTAAAGCAGAAATATCACAGGACACCCCACAACCCCAAAAACCAGGACTAGTGAATAATATGCCATCAGCTGGTTGAGGGAGAAAACACAACAAGATGTCATTTGAACCATTGGCATATGTCATTAATCGTGGCAATAAATTATAGCCTGAAAAGAGAAAAAGTGTGCGTGTGTTTTGTGTGTGTGTGTGTGTGTGTGTGTGTGTGTGTGTGTGTGTGTGTGTGTGTGTGTGTAGCGAGAGAGAAAGAGAGAGATAGATAGATGGAGAGAGGGAGAGAGAGAGATGAAGAGACAGGAGAGGGAGCGAGAGAGAGAGAGAGAGAGAGAGGGGAGAGAGAGAGAGAGACAGAGAGAGAGAAGGAGAGAGATGAAGAGACAAGAGAGAGAGAGGAGAGAGAGAGAGAGAGAGAGAGAGAGAGAGAGAGGGGAGAGAGTGAGAGGGAGAGAGAGAGAGAGAGAGAGAGAGGAGAGACAGAGAGAGAGAGAGAGAGAGAGAGAGAGAGAGAGAGATGAAGAGACAAGAGAGAGAGAGAGAGATGAAGAGACAGGAGAGAGGGAGTTGGAGAGAGATGAAGGGATAGGAGAGGGAGAGATACATGAGTAAGTAAAGTTCATCCTGCTAATTACATATGCAGCATGTCTATTACCATGGCGATGACACGCTGTGATGTCACAGCAGGGCTTTTAGTCTTGTATATATATATATGTAGAAACACCGTCATACTGAACAACTACAGCTAAGGAGGTCCACCGAGTCAAGACTAACTTCTCTACGAGCATCAGAGAGTCACAAGGCATCTCTAACAGCATCACTCTCCTCTTTCTAGCCCAGAGGAAATATTATGGGACATAAAACATTGGTTTTGACTTCGTCTGAACATCACTGAGACTGACAGGGAACCAGAGGAAGTGTTTGTTTCTGAGGACGTCTCCCTGGTGGATTGGTGATCATATAAAGACTAGAAGTAAACTGACAGCTGTTATTATTGGTAAGTTTATTTTTTAATAATCTTTAAGCTTATTGTGTCCGGTATTTTACTGCTTACACGCTCTCCAACTTTTGTATTGAACCTGTGTACACATTGTTGTGGTCTATTGACACTGCTGTCTGATTGGTCTACATGGACTTGTCGTTATGACAACAGCACCAACACCTCTTTCATCTACGAGCCGTTCAGAATCACACAAGCCAAGGCTACTTACTGCTTTCACCTGCCTGTGAGGGACTTGATAACTGAACCCCTAGAGACATGGTTGACCTGTGAACAGACAATGATGTTGATGCTTGGGACTAAAACCAATAACATACTGTAGCCTAGATACAGGAGAGGGTGTTATGGGACTAAAACCAGTAACATACTGTAGCCTAGATAAAGGAGAGGGTGTTATGGGACTAAAACCAGTAACATACTGTAGCCTAGATACAGGAGAGGGTGTTATGGGAATAAAACCAATAACATGATGTAGCCTAGATACAGGAGATGTTGTTATGGGAATAAAACCAATAACATACTGTAGCCTAGATACAGGAGATGTTGTTATGGGAATAAAACCAATAACATACTGTAGCCTAGATACAGGAGAGGGTGTTATGGGAATAAAACCAATAACATACTGTAGCCTAGATACAGGAGAGGGTGTTATGGGAATAAAACCAGTAACATACTGTAGCCTAGATACAGGAGAGGGTGTTATAGGAATAAAACCAATAACATACCGTAGCCTAGATACAGGAGAGGGTGTTATGGGACTAAAACCAGTAACATACCGTAGCCTAGATACAGGAGAGGGTATTATGGGACTAAAACCAGTAACATACTGTAGCCTAGATACAGGAGAGGGTGTTATGGGACTAAAACCAATAACATACTGTAGCCTAGATACAGGAGAGGGTGGTATGGGAATAAAACCAATAACATACTGTAGCCGTGTCTGGGGCGTTATGGGACTAGAGATCCACCATGTCTGGGGAAGTGGAGAGGGAAGGACGTTATGGGACTAGAGCTCGACCGTGTCTGGGGAAGTGGAGAGGGAAGGACGTTATGGGACTAGAGCTCGACCGTGTCTGGGGAAGTGGAGAGGGAAGGACGTTATGGGACTAGAGCTCCACCGTGTCTGGGGAAGTGGAGAGGGAAGGACGTTATGGGACTAGAGCTCCACCGTGTCTGGGGAAGTGGAGAGGGAAGGACGTTATAGGACTAGAGCTCCACCGTGTCTGGGGAAGTGGAGAGGGAAGGACGTTATGGGACTAGAGCTCCACCGTGTCTGGGGAAGTGGAGAGGGAAGGACGTTATGGGACTAGAGCTCCACCGTGTCTGGGGAAGTGGAGAGGGAAGGACGTTATGGGACTAGAGCTCCACCGTGTCTGGGGAAGTGGAGAGGGAAGGACGTTATGGGACTAGAGCTCCACCGTGTCTGGGGAAGTGGAGAGGGAAGGACGTTATGGGACTAGAGATCCACCATGTCTGGGGAAGTGGAGAGGGAAGGACGTTATGGGACTAGAGCCCCACCGTGTCTGGGGAAGTGGAGAGGGAAGGACGTTATGGGACTAGAGCTCCACCGTGTCTGGGGAAGTGGAGAGGGAAGGACATTATGGGACTAGAGCCCCACCGTGTCTGGGGAAGTGGAGTGGAGATGTAAAAGCTGTTATGAGATTCTTCCAAAGCTAATAAAAGTCAATACAACATGATAAATGTATGGCAGGCAGACGACAGCAAGTCAGGGTTTTTACTGAATATTAAAGTCCTTGGGCTGGCACGCCTTTTAATGTTTTTTTAGGGCCGGCCATGTCCAAAAATGTGGGATGTAAAAAGAGTTTTCAGTTTCAACTTCAATGATTTAATTATAATGTTGGAGTCACACACACCCACCCATGGCAAGGAAATGAGCATTAAAACGGTGACATTTTATCTCTGCCACATGGCAAAATGTGTAGAATTGATCCAGCAAAACCCCTGACAACAGGGTCCAGTTCCCTGGCAGATCAACGATCTGTGGGTGACGACGGCAAATGTCACACAGACTTTTCTTAGCCGAGGAATTGATTTGAAAGACTGAGGCGACTACGGTGCCACACAACCAGTCTTTATGGGATCTGAGATCTAAGGGTTAAAGGTTGAAGGTCAAACCAGGTAGCAGCAAATCAAAATCAAATTGATTTATATAGCCCTTCGTACATCAGCTGATATCTCAAAGTGCTGTACAGAAACCCAGCCTAAAACCCCAAACAGCAAGCAATGCAGGTGTAGAAGCACAGTGGCTAGGAAAAACTCCCTAGAAAGGCCAAAACCTAGGAAGAAACCTAGAGAGGAACCAGGCTATGTGGGGTGGCCAGTCCTCTTCTGGCTGTGCCGGGTGGAGATTATAACAGAACATGGCCAAGATGTTCAAATGTTCATAAATGACCAGCATGGTCGAATAATAATAAGGCAGAACAGTTGAAACTGGAGCAGCAGCACGGCCAGGTGGACTGGGGACAGCAAGGAGTCATCATGTCAGGTAGTCCTGGGGCATGGTCCTAGGACTCAGGTCCTCTAAGAGAGAGAAAGAAAGAGAGAAAGAGAGAATTAGAGAGAGCATACTAAAATTCACACAGGACACCAGATAGGACAGGAGAAGTACTCCAGATATAACAAACTGAAACTAGCCCCCCGACACATAAACTACTGCAGCATAAATTACTGGAGGTTGAGACAGGAGGGGTCAGGAGACACTGTGGCCCCATCCAGCAGGAACTATAGTTATTCTGAGATGGGGTCAGACCAGGTAGCAGCAGGAACTATAGCTATTCTGAGATGGGGTCAGACCAGGTAGCAGCAGGAACTATAGTTATTCTGAGATGGGGTCAGACCTGGTAGCAGCAGGAACTATAGCTATTCTGAGATGGGGTCAGACCAGGTAGCAGCAGGAACTATAGTTATTCTGAGATGGGGTCAGACCAGGTAGCAGCAGGAACTACAGTTATTCGGAGATGCTATCGCGGCTTCTACATCTCAAAGCATTACTATTTGTGGTTGCCTAGCGCTGGCTGGCTGACTGGCTGACTGGCTGGCTGACTGGCTGGCTGGCTGACTGGTTGACTGGCTGGCTGGCTGGCTGACTGGTTGACTGGCTGACTGGTTGACTGGCTGGCTGGCTGACTGGTTGACTGGCTGGCTGACTGGCTGGCTGGATGGCTGGCTGTGCGTGCGTGTGAGCGAGCGAGAGAGAGAGTGATAGCAAGAGAAAGAGACAGCGAGAGAGGGAAGATTTTTACCAAATTATCGTACGACAGACCACGTGTTCACCCTGCACACCCTAATTAACAAACATATAAACCAAAGCAAAGGCAAAGTCTTCTCATGCTTTGTTGATTTCAAAAAAGCCTTTGAAACCATTTGGAATGAGGGTCTGCTATACAAATTGATGGAAAGTGGTGTTGAAGGAATAACATACGACATTATAAAACCCATGTACACAAACAACAAGTGTGCGTTTAAAATTGGCAAAAAAACACACATTGCTTCAGGACCGTGGGGTGCGACAGGGATGCAGCTTAAGCCCCACCCTCTTCAACATATATATCAACGAATTGGCGCGGGCACTAGAACAGTCTGCAGTACCCGGCCTCACCCTACTAGAATCTGAAGTCAAATGTCTACTGTTTGGTGATGATCTGGTGCTTCTGTCACCAACCAAGGAGGGCCTAAATAATGGTGTTCCAAAAAGGTCCAGTCGCCAGGACCACAAATACAAATTCCATCTCGACACCGTTTCCCTTGAGCGCACAAAAAACAATACATACCTCGGCCTAAACATCAGCACCACAGGTAAATCTGTGAACGAGCTGAGAAACAAGGCAAGAAGGGTCTTCTATGCCGCCAAAAGGAACATAAAATTTGACATCCCAATTAGGATCTGGCTAAAAAATACTTGAATCAGTCACAGAGCCCATTGCCCTTTATGGTTGTGAGGTCTGGGGTCCGCTCACCAACCAAGAATTCACAAGATGGGAGTAAAAACCAAATTGAGACTCTACATGCAGAATTCTGCAAAAATATCCTCCGTGTACAATGTAGAACACCAAATAATGCAGAGCAGAATTAGGCCGATACCCGCTAATTATCAAAATCCAGAAAAGAGCCGTTAAATTCCTAAAAGGAAGTGATTCCCAAACCTTCCATCACCTACAAAAAGATGAACCTGGAGTAGAGTCCCCCTAAGCAAGCTGGTCCTGGGGCTCTGTTCACAAACACAAACACACCCTACAGAGCCCCAGGACAGCAGCACAATTAGACCCAACCAAATCGATGAGAAAAAAAAAGATAATTACTTGACACATTGGAAAGAATTAACAAAAAAAACAGAGCAAACTAGAATGTTATTTGGCCCTAAACAGAGAGAGGACACAGTGACAGAATACCCGACCACTGTGACTGACCCAAAATTAAGGAAAGCTTTGACTATGTACAGACTCAGTGAGCATAGCCTTGCTATTGAGAAAGGCCGCCGTAGGCAGACATGGCTCTCAAGAGAAGACAGGCTATGTGCTCACTGCCCACAAAATGAGGTGGAAACTGAGCTGCACTTCCTAACCTCCTGCCAAACATATGACCATATTAGAGACACATATTTCCCTCAGATTACAGAGACCCACAAAGAATGAGAAAACAAATCAAATTTTGATAAACTCGCATATCTACTGGGGACATTCCACAGTGTGCCATCACAGCATCAATATTTATGACCTGTTGCCGCAAGAAAAGTGCAACCAGTGAAGAACAAACACCATTGTAAATACAACCCATATTTATGTTGATTTATTTTCTCATTTGCACATCGTTACAAAACTGTATATAGACATAATATGACATTTCAAATGGAACTTTTGGAAGTGTAATGTTTACTCTTCATTTTTATTCTTTATTTCACTTTTGTTTATTATCTATTTAACTTGCTTTGGCAACGTTTACAATGTTTCCCATGCCAAAAAAAGCCCTTGAATTGAATTCAATTGAATTGAGAGAGAGAGAGAGAGAGAGAGAAAGAGAGAGAGACAGAGAGAGGGAGACCTGCTCAGACACAAAGAGAGAGACAGACAGAGAGATAGAGGATGATGATGATGATGATGATCCATTCTTCATTGTTTCCTACTTTATCTATATAATATACCTCTGCCAAGGCAGGATGGAGGGAGGGGCCAGAGGTGAAGGAAGGGACTGGGTGGAGAGAGAGAGAGAGAGAGAGAGATAGGCCACCCCAGAGAGGAGTATGATGCAAGTCCTGTCATTGCCTCATTTCTAAACTCTTCTCCACCCCCTCCCTTCTTCCAAGCTCTCTGTGACACATTAGGAGTCCCACTGCTTGTGGTCTGTAAATCTGGTCCATCTCAGCCATGTGACTGTATGTATAGAAGACCCTATACAGGGGTTAGGGGTTGGGTTAGGGGTCCATCTCAGCCATGTGACTGTATGTATAGAAGACCCTATACAGGGGTTAGGGGTTGGGTTAGGGGTCCATCTCAGCCATGTGACTGTATGTATAGAAGACCCTATACAGGGGTTAGGGGTTGGGTTAGGGGTCCATCTCAGCCATGTGACTGTATGTATAGAAGACCCTATACAGGGGTTAGGGGTTGGGTTAGGGGTCCATCTCAGCCATGTGACTGTATGTATAGAAGACCCTATACAGGGGTTAGGGGTTGGGTTAGGGGTCCATCTCAGCCATGTGACTGTATGTATAGAAGACCCTATACAGGGGTTAGGGGTTGGGTTAGGGGTCCATCTCAGCCATGTGACTGTATGCCTTGTGGGTACAGAGGACCCTGCACACTGTGTGAGGGGGTCATGGCAGGGGTTAGGGCAGGGTTAGGGCTGGGCTTTGGTTAGAGCTGGGTTAGGGCTGGGGTTGGGGTCAGGGTTAGGGCAGGGCTTGGGTTAGAGCTGGGTTAGGGCTGGGGTTAGGGCTGGGGTTAGGGCTGGGTTAGGGAAGGGGTTTGGGCTGGGGTTGGGGTTAGGGTTAGGGCAGGGCTTGGGTTAGAGCTGGGTTAGGGCTGGGGATAGGGCTGGGTTAGGGCAGGGGTTAGGGCTGGGGTTAGGAGCTGGGGACAGGGCTGACAACAGGGCTGGGGCTGGGGACAGGACTGGGGCTGGGAACAGGGCTGGGGACAGGGCTGGGGCTGGGGACAGGGCTGGGGACAGGGCTGGAGCTGGGGATAGGGCTGGGGCTGGGGACAGGGCTGGGGACAGGACTGGGGCTGGGGACAGGGCTGGGGCTGGGGACAGGGCTGGGGCCAGGGCTGGAGCTGGGGACAGGACTGGGGACAGGGCTGGGGCTGGAGCATTGGGACAGGGCTGGGGACAGGACTGGAGCTGGGGACAGGGCTGGGGACAGGACTGGAGCTGGGGACAGGGCTGGAGCTGGAGACAGGGCTGGAGCTGGGGACAGGGCTGGGGACAGGGCTGGAGCTGGGGACAGGGCTGGAGCTGGGGACAGGGCTGGGGACAGGACTGGAGCTGGGGACAGGGCTGGGGACAGGACTGGAGCTGGGGACAGGGCTGGGGACAGGACTGGAGCTGGGGACAGGGCTGGGGCTGGGGACAGGAATGGAGCTGGGGACAGGGCTGGAGCTGGGGACAGGGCTGGAGCTGGGGACAGGGCTGGGGACAGGACTGGAGCTGGGGACAGGGCTGGGGACAGGACTGGAGCTGGGGACAGGGCTGGAGCTGGGGACAGGGCTGGGGACAGGGATGGAGCTGGGGACAGGGCTGGAGCTGGGGACAGGGCTGGGGACAGGGATGGAGCTGGGGACAGGGATGGAGCTGGGGACAGGACTGGAGCTGGGGACAGGGCTGGAGCTGGAGACAGGGCTGGAGCTGGGGACAGGGCTGGGGACAGGGCTGGGGCTGGGGACAGGGCTGGGGACAGGACTGGAGCTGGGGACAGGGCTGGGGACAGGACTGGAGCTGGGGACAGGGCTGGGGACAGGACTGGAGCTGGGGACAGGGCTGGGGCTGGGGACAGGAATGGAGCTGGGGACAGGGCTGGAGCTGGGGACAGGGCTGGAGCTGGGGACAGGGCTGGGGACAGGACTGGGGCTGGGGACAGGGCTGGGGACAGGACTGGAGCTGGGGACAGGGCTGGGGACAGGACTGGAGCTGGGGACAGGGCTGGAGCTGGGGACAGGGCTGGGGACAGGGATGGAGCTGGGGACAGGGCTGGAGCTGGGGACAGGGCTGGGGACAGGGATGGAGCTGGGGACAGGGATGGAGCTGGGGACAGGACTGGAGCTGGGGACAGGGCTGGAGCTGGAGACAGGGCTGGAGCTGGGGACAGGGCTGGGGACAGGGCTGGAGCTGGGGACAGGGCTGGAGCTGGGGACAGGGCTGGGGACAGGACTGGAGCTGGGGACAGGGCTGGGGCTGGGGACAGGAATGGAGCTGGGGACAGGGCTGGAGCTGGGGACAGGGCTGGAGCTGGGGACAGGGCTGGGGACAGGACTGGAGCTGGGGACAGGGCTGGGGACAGGACTGGAGCTGGGGACAGGGCTGGAGCTGGGGACAGGGCTGGGGACAGGGATGGAGCTGGGGACAGGGCTGGAGCTGGGGACAGGGCTGGGGACAGGGATGGAGCTGGGGACAGGGATGGAGCTGGGGACAGGACTGGAGCTGGGGACAGGGCTGGAGCTGGGGACAGGGCTGGAGCTGGGGACAGGGCTGGAGCTGGGGACAGGGCTGGGGACAGGGCTGGGGACAGGGCTAGGGACAGGGCTGGGGACAGGGCTGGGGACAGGGCTAGGGATTGGGGTGGCAGTCAGATTATGGGTCTGACTGAAGGAAAGAGAGGAGGAATAACAGAACGTGTTTTAGTGAGGAGGATCGTTTTCAAAGAGAGAGGCAGCAGAGAGGAGAGGAGGAATAACAGAACGTGTTTTAGTGAGGAGGATCGTTTTCAAAGAGAGAGGCAGCAGAGAGGAGAGGAGGAATAACAGAACGTGTTTTAGTGAAGAGGATCGTTTTCAAAGAGAGAGGCAGCAGAGAGGAGAGGAGGAATAACAGAACGTGTTTTAGTGAGGAGGATCGTTTTCAAAGAGAGAGGCAGCAGAGAGGAGAGGAGGAATAACAGAACGTGTTTTAGTGAGGAGGATCGTTTTCAAAGAGAGAGGCAGCAGAGAGGAGAGGAGGAATAACAGAACGTGTTTTAGTGAAGAGGATCGTTTTCAAAGAGAGAGGCAGCAGAGAGGAGAGGAGGAATAACAGAACGTGTTTTAGTGAGGAGGATCGTTTTCAAAGAGAGAGGCAGCAGAGAGGAGAGGAGGAATAACAGAACGTGTTTTAGTGAGGAGGATCGTTTTCAAAGAGAGAGGCAGCAGAGAGGAGAGGAGGAATAACAGAACGTGTTTTAGTGAGGAGGATCGTTTTCAAAGAGAGGGGCAGCAGAGAGGAGAGGGAGAGGAAGTTGTACTATAAAAAGCGGACATTTGTTTTGTGTATGTTGCCCTCTGACAAAACGATGTCCACTGCCTCCCACCGTTGCAGGAAAAGCCTTTTATCACCTGTTTATGAGCAGGTAGAGGAGATAATAGAGGAAGGAGATTGAGAATAAGTCTGCAGAGTGGAAGCACATGAGGGTTTTTTCCCTACAGTCTTGAAGGTATTACGTTATCGGCTATAGTGTGAAGGTGGTCTGCAACAGAGACAGGTAGACTCTTAGAGACATAGTTAGAGGCAAAGTTAGAGGCAGAGTTAGAGACATAGTTAGAGACAGAGTTAGAGACATAGTTAGAGGCAGAGTTAGAGACATAGTTAGAGACAGAGTTAGAGACATAGTTAGAGACAGAGTTAGAGACAGAGTTAGAGACAGAGTTAGAGGCAGAGTTAGAGGCAGAGTTAGAGACAGAGTTAGAGACAGAGTTAGAGGCAGAGTTAGAGACAGAGTTAGAGACAGAGTTAGAGGCAGAGTTAGAGGCAGAGTTAGAGGCAGAGTTAGAGGCAGAGTTAGAGGCAGATTCAGAAACAGTTCTGGACTGTGCAGAGTTAGAGGCAGAGTTAGAGGCAGATTCAGAAACAGTTCTGGACTGTGCAGAGTTAGAGGCAGAGTTAGAGGCAGATTCAGAAACAGTTCTGGACTGTGCAGAGTTAGAGACAGAGTTAGAGACAGAGTTAGAGGCAGAGTTAGAGACAGAGTTAGAGGCAGAGTTAGAGGCAGAGTTAGAGACAGATTCAGAAACAGTTCTGGACTGTGCAGGTTGAAACAATTGTAAACAGAGCAGCAGCCTATAAACTTGACTAATTTGCTGCCTGTCGGGAGAACAACTGTAGAATATTCTCTGGGGGGATAATCTTCCTCCTCTTTACTCCGTCCCCGGAGTGAACATGCCTGCGTCCTGAATGGAGCACTATCCCCCCCACATAGTGCACTACTTCCAGACCAGAGTCCTTAATGGGGGAGTGAACATGTCCTACGTCCTGAATGGAGCACTATCCCCCCCACATAGTGCACTACTTCCAGACCAGAGTCCTTAATGGGGGAGTGAACATGTCCTGCGTCCTGAATGGAGCACTATTCCCCCCCACATAGTGCACTACTTCCAGACCAGAGTCCTTAATGGGGGAGTGAACATGTCCTGCGTCCTGAATGGAGCACTATCCCCCACACATAGTGCACTACTTCCAGACCAGAGTCCTTTTAACGGGGGAAAGAAAATGGTGCCATTTGGAACGCAGCCCTGAACAAGCCGTCTGTTAGTCATTATGCAACAACTACACTAATGAATGAAACAACCACGTCTCTAGAAAAGGAGCCCCGTTTCCTCCTCAGGTGTGTGACATCATCAAACCGAGACCACATGTTGTCCTGGCTGCTGATGCCGACTGATGCCCGTTCACAATAACTCCTAATTGACCTATTTGGTAAATAAAGCGACCGTTGTCTCGGTCTACAGTGACCTTTACAGCTGCTATATTTAGGGGAAACATTATTACTGACCCCAAAAACAAACCTTATGGAAGCCAGCGGAAACGTGTTGGGAAAACGGTCAATTGGAAACTGAGTCCCTGACTTAACGTTGTTGCTAGGTGGAGTTGTGGTCTCATTGTGACATGTAGATGTTGTGTTGTTGCTAGGTGGAGTTGTGGTCTCATTGTGACATGTAGATGTTGTGTTGTTGCTAGGTGGAGTTGTGGTCTCATTGTGACATGTAGATGTTGTGTTGTTGCTAGGTGGAGTTGTGGTCTCATTGTGACATGTAGATGTTGTGTTGTTGCTAGGTGGAGTTGTGGTCTCATTGTGACATGTAGATGTTGTGTTGTTGCTAGGTGGAGTTGTGGTCTCATTGTGACATGTAGATGTTGTGTTGTTGCTAGGTGGAGTTGTGGTCTCATTGTGACATGTAGATGTTGTGTTGTTGCTAGGTGGAGTTGTGGTCTCATTGTGACATGTAGATGTTGTGTTGTTGCTAGGTGGAGTTGTGGTCTCATTGTGACATGTAGATGTTGTGTTGTTGCTAGGTGGAGTTGTGGTCTCATTGTGACATGTAGATGTTGTGTTGTTGTTAGGTGGAGTTGTGGTCTCATTGTGACATGTAGATGTTGTGTTGTTGTTAGGTGGAGTTGTGGTCTCATTGTGACATGTAGATGTTGTGTTGTTGCTAGGTGGAGTTGTGGTCTCATTGTGACATGTAGATGTTGTGTTGTTGCTAGGTGGAGTTGTGGTCTCATTGTGACATGTAGATGTTGTGTTGTTGCTAGGTGGAGTTGTGGTCTCATTGTGACATGTAGATGTTGTGTTGTTGCTAGGTGGAGTTGTGGTCTCATTGTGACATGTAGATGTTGTGTTGTTGCTAGGTGGAGTTGTGGTCTCATTGTGACATGTAGATGTTGTGTTGTTGCTAGGTGGAGTTGTGGTCTCATTGTGACATGTAGATGTTGTGTTGTTGCTAGGTGGAGTTGTGGTCTCATTGTGACATGTAGATGTTGTGTTGTTGCTAGGTGGAGTTGTGGTCTCATTGTGACATGTAGATGTTGTGTTGTTGCTAGGTGGAGTTGTGGTCTCATTGTGACATGTAGATGTTGTGTTGTTGCTAGGTGGAGTTATGGTCTCATTGTGACATGTAAATGTTGTTTTGTTGCTAGGTGGAGTTGTAGTCTCATTGTGACTTGTAGATGTTGTGTTGTTGCTAGGTGGAGTTGTGGTCTCATTGTGACATGTAGATGTTGTGTTGTTGCTAGGTGGAGTTGTGGTCTCATTGTGACATGTAGATGTTGTGTTGTTGCTAGGTGGAGTTGTGGTCTCATTGTGACTTGTAGATGTTGTGTTGTTGCTAGGTGGAGTTGTGGTCTCATTGTGACATGTAGATGTTGTGTTGTTGCTAGGTGGAGTTGTGGTCTCATTGTGACATGTAGATGTTGTGTTGTTGCTAGGTGGAGTTGTGGTCTCATTGTGACATGTAGATGTTGTGTTGTTGCTAGGTGGAGTTGTGGTCTCATTGTGACATGTAGATGTTGTGTTGTTGCTAGGTGGAGTTGTGGTCTCATTGTGACATGTAGATGTTGTTTTGTTGCTAGGTGGAGTTGTAGTCTCATTGAGACATGTAGATGTTGTGTTGTTGCTAGGTGGAGTTATGGTCTCATTGTGACATGTAGGTGTTGTGTTGTTGCTAGGTGGAGTTGTGGTCTCATTGTGACATGTAGGTGTTGTGTTGTTGCTAGGTGGAGTTGTGGTCTCATTGAGACATGTAGATGTTGTGTTGTTGCAAGGTGGAGTTGTGGTCTCATTGTGACATGTAGATGTTGTGTTGTTGCTAGGTGGAGTTGTGGTCTCATTGTGACATGTAGATGTTGTGTTGTTGCAAGGTGGAGTTGTGGTCTCATTGTGACATGTAGATGTTGTGTTGTTGCTAGGTGGAGTTGTGGTCTCATTGTGACATGTAGATGTTGTGTTGTTGCTAGGTGGAGTTGTGGTCTCATTGAGACATGTAGATGTTGTGTTGTTGCTAGGTGGAGTTGTGGTCTTATTGTGACATGTAGATGTTGTGTTGTTGCTAGGTGGAGTTGTGGTCTTATTGTGACATGTAGATGTTGTGTTGTTGCTAGGTGGAGTTATGGTCTTATTGTGCCTATCTAGAATTTGCTGCAAGAAAATCGAATTTACATGTACAGTATATCAAACCCTTTAGAACATTTTAACCCGGATGTCACACATTGGCCCCTTTATTTATAGAAAGACCTGTATACTGTAGCTCTGGGATTAGCTGATATGACTGATTAGAGAAACAGAACATATCAAATACCTGGTTTAAATATGGCGCCTCATCAGTTTGCCCCAAGGCAAAGTGGCGCTTTTTTCCCCCTTTAGTTAATAACCTCAGTCAGCGGCGAGGTAGCGAAGAATGCTTGTGAAACTCCCTCCTCTCCTGAAGGCAGAACAACAGGAAGTTTGATAAACAGTGTGGTGAGTGCATCATTCCTCTCCTCCACTCTGACTGAAGACTAACTGACAGGAGCTGAAATGGAGCCAATCCAGTCCAGCTGTTCAGAACAGCCTTGGAACGTTCCAAAGAACCACAGATTCACACCTCCCAACAACACATTAAGACTCTACAGTAGGTTAGAGACATTAAGGCTCTACAGTAGGTTAGACACATTAAGACTCTACAGTAGGTTAGACACATTAAGGCTCTACAGTAGGTTAGACACATTAAGACTCTACAGTAGGTTAGACACATTAAGACTCTACAGTAGGTTAGACACATTAAGACTCTACAGTAGGTTAGACACATTAAGGCTCTACAGTAGGTTAGACACATTAAGACTCTACAGTAGGTTAGACACATTAAGACTCTACAGTAGGTTAGACTCTCAGTAGGTTAGACACATTAAGACTCTACAGTAGGTTAGACACATTAAGACTCTACAGTAGGTTAGACACATTAAGGCTCTACAGTAGGTTAGACACATTAAGACTCTACAGTAGGTTAGACACATTAAGACTCTACAGTAGGTTAGACACATTAAGACTCTACAGTAGGTTAGACACATTAAGGCTCTACAGTAGGTTAGACACATTAAGACTCTACAGTAGGTTAGACACATTAAGACTCTACAGTAGGTTAGACACATTAAGGCTCTACAGTAGGTTAGACACATTAAGGCTCTACAGTAGGTTAGACACATTAAGGCTCTACAGTAGGTTAGACACATTAAGGCTCTACAGTAGGTTAGACACATTAAGGCTCTACAGTAGGTTAGACACATTAAGACTCTACAGTAGGTTAGACACATTAAGGCTCTACAGTAGGTTAGACACATTAAGACTCTACAGTAGGTTAGACACATTAAAACTCTACAGTAGGTTAGACACATTAAGACTCTACAGTAGGTTAGACACATTAAGGCTCTACAGTAGGTTAGACACATTAAGACTCTACAGTAGGTTAGACACATGAAGGCTCTACAGTAGGTTAGACACATTAAGGCTCTACAGTAGGTTAGACACATTAAGACTCTACAGTAGGTTAGACACATTAAGACTCTACAGTAGGTTAGACACATTAAGACTCTACAGTAGGTTAGACACATTAAGACTCTACAGTAGGTTAGACACATTAAGGCTCTACAGTAGGTTAGACACATTAAGACTCTACAGTAGGTTAGACACATTAAGACTCTACAGTAGGTTAGACACATTAAGACTCTACAGTAGGTTAGACACATTAAGGCTCTACAGTAGGTTAGACACATTAAGACTCTACAGTAGGTTAGACACATTAAGGCTCTACAGTAGGTTAGACACATTAAGGCTCTACAGTAGGTTAGACACATTAAGACTCTACAGTAGGTTAGACACATTAAGACTCTACAGTAGGTTAGACACATTAAGGCTCTACAGTAGGTTAGACACATTAAGGCTCTACAGTAGGTTAGACACATTAAGACTCTACAGTAGGTAGGGCACATTAAGGCTCTAACCCTGATAACCTGACACCCTGATTAGACACATTAAGATAAAGGTTGATACCTCTGATAACCTGACACCCTGATACACATTAAGACTAAAGGTTGACACCCTGATAACCTGACACCCTGATACACTCTACAGATAACTTGATACCCTGATAACTTGATACCCTGATAACCTGACACCCTGATAACTTGATACCCTGATAACTTGACACCCTGATAACCTGATATATCCTGATAACTTGACACCCGATAACCTTATAACTTGATACCGTGATACTCTGATAACCTGATAACTTGATACCCTGATAACTTGATACCCTGATAACTTCATACCCTGATAACTTGATACCCTGATACACTTATAACCTGATAACATTGATACCCTGATAACTTGATACCCTGATACACTTGTAACCTGATAACTTGATACCCTGATAACTTGATACCCTGATACCTTGATACCCTTATACACTTATAACCTGATAACTTGATACCCTGATAACTTGATACCCTGATACCTTGATACCCTTATAACCTGATCACTTGATACCCTGAAAACCTGATACCCTGATAACTTGATACCCTGATACACTTATAACCTGATAAACGTTCTATATAAAGCAAACACCTGTAGAGTAAAGCCACTTCCCCCTTCACGTTCTATATAAAGCACACACCTGTAGAGTAAAGCCACTTCCCCCTTCACGTTCTATATAAAGCACACACCTGTAGAGTAAAAACACTTCCCCCTTCACGTTCTATATAAAGCACACACCTGTAGAGTAAAAACACTTCCCCCTTCACGTTCTATATAAAGCCCACACCTGTAGAGTAAAGACACTTCCCCCTTCACGTTCTATATAAAGCACACACCTGTAGAGTAAAGACACTTCCCCCTTCACGTTCTATATAAAGCACACACCTGTAGAGTAAAGCCACTTCCCCCTTCACGTTCTATATAAAGCACACACCTGTAGAGTAAAGCCACTTCCCCCTTCACGTTCTATATAAAGCACACACCTGTAGAGTAAAGCCACTTCCCCCTTCACGTTCTATATAAAGCCCACACCTGTAGAGTAAAGACACATCCCCCTTCACGTTCTATATAAAGCACACACCTGTAGAGTAAAGACACTTCCCCCTTCACGTTCTATATAAAGCACACACCTGTAGAGTAAAGACACTTCCCCCACCTTCACGTTCTATATAAAGCACACATCTGTAGAGTAAAGACACTTCCCCCTTCACGTTCTATATAAAGCACACACCTGTAGAGTAAAGACACTTCCCCCTTCATGTTCTATATAAAGCACACACCTGTAGAGTAAAGACACTTCCCCTTCACGTTCTATATAAAGCCCACACCTGTAGAGTAAAGACACTTCCCCCTTCACGTTCTATATAAAGCACACACCTGTAGAGTAAAGACACTTCCCCCTTCACGTTCTATATAAAGCACACACCTGTAGAGTAAAGACACTTCCCCCTTCACGTTCTATATAAAGCACACACCTGTAGAGTAAAGACACTTCCCCCTTCACGTTCTATATAAAGCACACACCTGTAGAGTAAAGCCACTTCCCCCTTCACGTTCTATATAAAGCACACACCTGTAGAGTAAAGACACTTCCCCCTTCACGTTCTATATAAAGCACACACCTGTAGAGTAAAGACACTTCCCCTTCATGTTCTATATAAAGCACACACCTGTAGAGTAAAGACACTTCCCTTCATGTTCTATATAAAGCACACACCTGTAGAGTAAAGACACTTCCCCTTCACGTTCTATATAAAGCACACACCTGTAGAGTAAAGACACTTCCCCTTCACGTTCTATATAAAGCACACACCTGTAGAGTAAAGCCACTTCCCCTTCACGTTCTATATAAAGCACACACCTGTAGAGTAAAGACACTTCCCCCTTCACGTTCTATATAAAGCACACACCTGTAGAGTAAAGACACTTCCCCCTTCACGTTCTATATAAAGCACACACCTGTAGAGTAAAGACACTTCCCCCTTCACGTTCTATATAAAGCACACACCTGTAGAGTAAAGACACTTCCCCCTTCACGTTCTATATAAAGCACACACCTGTAGAGTAAAGACACTTCCCCCTTCACGTTCTATATAAAGCACACACCTGTAGAGTAAAGACACTTCCCCTTCACGTTCTATATAAAGCACACACCTGTAGAGTAAAGACACTTCCCCCTTCACGTTCTATATAAAGCACACACCTCCCCCTTCACGTTCTATATAAAGCACACACCTGTAGAGTAAAGACACTTCCCCCTTCACGTTCTATATAAAGCACACATCCCCCTTCACGTTCTATATAAAGCACACACCTGTAGAGTAAAGACACTTCCCCCTTCACGTTCTATATAAAGCACACACCTGTAGAGTAAAGACACTCCCACTTCCCCCTTCACGTTCTATATAAAGCACACACCTGTAGAGTAAAGACACTTCCCCCTTCACGTTCTATATAAAGCACACACCTGTAGAGTAAAGACACTTCCCCCTTCACGTTCTATATAAAGCACACACCTGTAGAGTAAAGACACTTCCCCCTTCACGTTCTATATAAAGCACACACCTGTAGAGTAAAGACACTTCCCCCTTCACGTTCTATATAAAGCACACACCTGTAGAGTAAAGACACTTCCCCCTTCACGTTCTATATAAAGCACACACCTGTAGAGTAAAGACACTTCCCCCTTCACGTTCTATATAAAGCACACACCTGTAGAGTAAAGCACACTTCCCCCTTCACGTTCTATATAAAGCACACACCTGTAGAGTAAAGACACTTCCCCCTTCACGTTCTATATAAAGCACACACCTGTAGAGTAAAGACACTTCCCCTTCACGTTCTATATAAAGCACACACCTGTAGAGTAAAGACACTTCCCCCTTCACGTTCTATATAAAGCACACACCTGTAGAGTAAAGACACTTCCCCCTTCACGTTCTATATAAAGCACACACCTGTAGAGTAAAGACACTTCCCCCTTCACGTTCTATATAAAGCACACACCTGTAGAGTAAAGACACTTCCCCCTTCACGTTCTATATAAAGCACACACCTGTAGAGTAAAGACACTTCCCCCTTCATGTTCTAAAAGCACACACCTGACACTTCCCCCTTCACGTTCTATATAAAGCACACACCTGTAGAGTAAAGACACTTCCCCCTTCACGTTCTATATAAAGCACACACCTGTAGAGTAAAGACACTTCCCCCTTCACGTTCTATATAAAGCACACACCTGTAGAGTAAAGACACTTCCCCCTTCACGTTCTATATAAAGCACACACCTGTAGAGTAAAGACACTTCCCCCTTCACGTTCTATATAAAGCACACACCTGTAGAGTAAAGACACTTCCCCCTTCACGTTCTATATAAAGCACACACCTGTAGAGTAAAGACACTTCCCCCTTCACGTTCTATATAAAGCACACACCTGTAGAGTAAAGACACTTCCCCCTTCACGTTCTATATAAAGCACACACCTGTAGAGTAAAGACACTTCCCCTTCACGTTCTATATAAAGCACACACCTGTAGAGTAAAGACACTTCCCCCTTCACGTTCTATATAAAGCACACACCTGTAGAGTAAAGACACTTCCCCCTTCACGTTCTATATAAAGCACACACCTGTAGAGTAAAGACACTCCCCCTTCACGTTCTATATAAAGCACACACCTGTAGAGTAAAGACACTTCCCCTTCACGTTCTATATAAAGCACACACCTGTAGAGTCCCTTCCCCCTTCACGTTCTATATAAAGCACACACCTGTAGAGTAAAGACACTTCCCCCTTCACGTTCTATATAAAGCACACACCTGTAGAGTAAAGACACTTCCCCCTTCACGTTCTATATAAAGCACACACCTGTAGAGTAAAGACACTTCCCCCTTCACGTTCTATATAAAGCACACACCTGTAGAGTAAAGACACTTCCCCTTCACTTCCCCCTTCACGTTCTATATAAAGCACACACCTGTAGAGTAAAGACACTTCCCCCTTCACGTTCTATATAAAGCACACACCTGTAGAGTAAAGACACTTCCCCTTCACGTTCTATATAAAGCACACACCTGTAGAGTAAAGACACTTCCCCCTTCACGTTCTATATAAAGCACACACCTGTAGAGTAAAGACACTTCCCCCTTCACGTTCTATATAAAGCACACACCTGTAGAGTAAAGACACTTCCCCCTTCACGTTCTATATAAAGCACACACCTGTAGAGTAAAAAGACACTTCCCCCTTCACGTTCTATATAAAGCACACACCTGTAGAGTAAAGACACTTCCCCCTCACGTTCTATATAAAGCACACACCTGTAGAGTAAAGACACTTCCCCCTTCACGTTCTATATAAAGCACACACCTGTAGAGTAAAAAGACACTTCCCCCTTCACGTTCTATATAAAGCACACATCTGTAGAGTAAAGACACTTCCCCCTTCACGTTCTATATAAAGCACACACCTGTAGAGTAAAGACACTTCCCCCTTCACGTTCTATATAAAGCACACACCTGTAGAGTAAAGACACTTCCCCCTTCACGTTCTATATAAAGCACACACCTGTAGAGTAAAGACACTTCCCCCTTCACGTTCTATATAAAGCACACACCTGTAGAGTAAAAAGACACTTCCCCCTTCACGTTCTATATAAAGCACACACCTGTAGAGTAAAGACACTTCCCCCTTCACGTTCTATATAAAGCACACACCTGTAGAGTAAAAAGACACTTCCCCCTTCACGTTCTATATAAAGCACACACCTGTAGAGTAAAGACACTTCCCCCTTCACGTTCTATATAAAGCACACACCTGTAGAGTAAAGACACTTCCCCCTTCACGTTCTATATAAAGCACACACCTGTAGAGTAAAGACACTTCCCCCTTCACGTTCTATATAAAGCACACATCCTGTAGAGTAAAGACACATCCCCCTTCACGTTCTATATAAAGCACACACCTGTAGAGAAAGACACTTCCCCCTTCACGTTCTATATAAAGCACACACCTGTAGAGTAAAGACACTTCCCCCTTCACGTTCTATATAAAGCACACACCTGTAGAGTAAAGACACTTCCCCCTTCACGTTCTATATAAAGCCCACACCTGTAGAGTAAAGACACTTCCCCCTTCACGTTCTATATAAAGCACACACCTGTAGAGTAAAGACACTTCCCCCTTCACGTTCTATATAAAGCCCACACCTGTAGAGTAAAGACACATCCCCCTTCACGTTCTATATAAAGCACACACCTGTAGAGTAAAGACACTTCCCCCTTCACGTTCTATATAAAGCACACACCTGTAGAGTAAAGACACATCCCCCTTCACGTTCTATATAAAGCACACAGCTGTAGAGTAAAGACACTTCCCCCTTCACGTTCTATATAAAGCACACATCTGTAGAGTAAAGACACTTCCCCCTTCACGTTCTATATAAAGCACACATCTGTAGAGTAAAGACACTTCCCCTTCACGTTCTATATAAAGCACACACCTGTAGAGTAAAGACACATCCCCCTTCACGTTCTATATAAAGCACACATCTGTAGAGTAAAGACACATCCCCTTCAACGTTCTATATAAAGCACACACCTGTAGAGTAAAGACACATCCCCCTTCACGTTCTATATAAAGCACACACCTGTAGAGTAAAGACACATCCCCCTTCACGTTCTATATAAAGCACACACCTGTAGAGTAAAGACACTTCCCCCTTCACGTTCTATATAAAGCACACACCTGTAGAGTAAAGACACTTCCCCCTTCACGTTCTATATAAAGCACACACCTGTAGAGTAAAGACACTTCCCCCTTCACGTTCTATATAAAGCACACACCTGTAGAGTAAAGACACTTCCCCCTTCACGTTCTATATAAAGCACACACCTGTAGAGTAGAGACACTTCCCCCTTCACGTTCTATATAAAGCACACACCTGTAGAGTAAAAAGACACTTCCCCCTTCACGTTCTATATAAAGCACACACCTGTAGAGTAAAGACACTTCCCCCTTCACGTTCTATATAAAGCACACACCTGTAGAGTAAAGACACTTCCCCCTTCACGTTCTATATAAAGCACACACCTGTAGAGTAAAGACACTTCCCCCTTCACGTTCTATATAAAGCACACACCTGTAGAGTAAAGACACTTCCCCTTCACGTTCTATATAAAGCACACACCTGTAGAGTAAAGACACTTCCCCCTTCACGTTCTATATAAAGCACACACCTGTAGAGACACTTCCCCCTTCACGTTCTATATAAAGCACACACCTGTCCTGAGTAAGACACTTCCCCCTTCACGTTCTATATAAAGCACACACCTGTAGAGTAAAAGACACTTCCCCTTCACTTTCTATATAAAGCACACATCTGTAGAGTAAAAAGACACTTCCCCCTCCTCACGTTCTATATAAAGCCCACACCTGTAGAGTAAAAGACACTTCCCCCTTCACTCTATTTCCTTCCCCCTGTTCTATATAAAGCACACACCTGTAGAGTAAAAAGACACTTCCCCTTCACGTTCTATATAAAGCACACCTCCTGTCCCTAAAAAGACACTTCCCCTTCACGTTCTATATAAAGCACACACCTGTAGAGTAAAAAGACACTTCCCCCTTCACGTTCTATATAAAGCACACACCTGTAGAGTAAAGACACTTCCCCCTTCACGTTCTATATAAAGCACACACCTGTAGAGTAAAGAGCCACTTCCCCCTTCACGTTCTATATAAAGCACACACCTGTAGAGTAAAAGACACTTCCCCCTTCACGTTCTATATAAAGCACACACCTGTAGAGTAAAAGACACTTCCCCTTCACGTTCTATATAAAGCACACATCTGTAGAGTAAAGACACTTCCCCCTTCACGTTCTATATAAAGCACACACCTGTAGAGTAAAGACACTTCCCCCTTCACGTTCTATATAAAGCACACATCTGTAGAGTAAAGACACTTCCCCTTCACGTTCTATATAAAAGCACACATCTGTAGAGTAAAGACACTTCCTCCCGTCCCTGAAGAGCTTCTCCACTTCCTCCTGTCCCTGAAAAGCTTCTCCACTTCCTCCTGTCCCTGAAAAGCTTCTCCACTTCCTCCTGTCCCTGAAAAGCTTCTCCACTTCCTCCTGTCCCTGAAAAGCTCCTTCTCCACTTCCTCCTGTCCCTGAAAAGCTCCTTCTCCACTTCCTCCTGTCCTTGAAAAGCTTCTCCACTTCCTCCTGTCCCTGAAAAGCTCCTTTCTCCACTTCCTCCAGTCCCTGAAGAGCTTCTCCACTTCCTCCTGTCCCTGAAGAGCCTTCTCCACTTCCTCCTGTCCTTGAAAAGCTTCTCCACTTCCTCCTGTCCCTGAAAAGCTCCTTCTCCACTTCCTCCTGTCCCTGAAAAGCTCCTCCACTTCCTCCTGTCCCTGAAAAGCTTCTCCACTTCCTCCTGTCCCTGAAAAGCTTCTCCACTTCCTCCTGTCCCTGAAAAGCTCCTTCTCCACTTCCTCCTGTCCCTGAAAAGCTCCTTCTCCACTTCCTCCTGTCCCTGAAAAGCTCATTCTCCACTTCCTCCTGTCCCTGAAAAGCTCCTTCTCCACTTCCTCCTGTCCCTGAAAAGCTCATTCTCCACTTCCTCCTGTCCCTGAAAAGCTCCTTCTCCACTTCCTCCTGTCCCTGAAAAGCTCCTTCTCCACTTCCTCCTGTCCCTGAAAAGCTCCTTCTCCACTTCCTCCTGTCCCTGAAAAGCTTCTCCACTTCCTCCTGTCCTTGAAAAGCTTCCACTTCCTCCTGTCCCTGAAAAGCTTCTCCACTTCCTCCTGTCCTTGAAGAGCTTCTCCACTTCCTCCTGTCCCTGAAAAGCTCCTCTCCACTTCCTCCTGTCCCTGAAAAGCTCCTTCTCCACTTCCTCCTGTCCCTGAAAAGCTCATTCTCCACTTCCTCCTGTCCCTGAAAAGTTCCTTCTCCACTTCCTCCTGTCCCTGAAAAGCTCATTCTCCACTTCCTCCTGTCCCTGAAAAGCTCCTTCTCCACTTCCTCCTGTCCCTGAAAAGCTCCTTCTCCACTTCCTCCTGTCCCTGAAAAGCTCCTTCTCCACTTCCTCCTGTCCCTGAAAAGCTTCTCCACTTCCTCCTGTCCCTGAAGAGCTCATTCTCCACTTCCTCCTGTCCCTGAAAAGCTCCTTCTCCACTTCCTCCTGTCCCTGAAGAGCTTCTCCACTTCCTCCTGTCCCTGAAGAGCTTCTCCACTTCCTCCTGTCCCTGAAGAGCTTCTCCACTTCCTCCTGTCCCTGAAAAGCTCCTTCTCCACTTCCTCCTGTCCCTGAAAAGCTCATTCTCCACTTCCTCCTGCCCCTGAAGAGCTTCCTTCTCCACTTCCTCCTGTCCCTGAAAAGCTCATTCTCCACTTCCTCCTGTCCCTGAAAAGCTCATTCTCCACTTCCTCCTGTCCCTGAAAAGCTCATTCTCCACTTCCTCCTGTCCCTGAAAAGCTCCTTCTCCACTTCCTCCTGTCCCTGAAAAGCTCCTTCTCCACTTCCTCCTGTCCCTGAAAAGCTCCTTCTCCACTTCCTCCTGTCCCTGAAAAGCTTCTCCACTTCCTCCTGTCCCTGAAAAGCTCATTCTCCACTTCCTCCTGTCCCTGAAAAGATCTCTTCTCCACTTCCTCCTGTCCCTGAAAAGCTCCTTCTCCACTTCCTCCTGTCCCTGAAAAGCTCATTCTCCACTTCCTCCTGTCCCTGAAAAGCTCCTTCTCCACTTCCTCCTGTCCCTGAAAAGCTCATTCTCCACTTCCTCCTGTCCCTGAAAAGCTCCTTCTCCACTTCCTCCTGTCCCTGAAGAGCTCCTTCTCCACTGCAATTTTGGCCCGCTGAGGCTCAGTCTGTTTATCAATCCTCACTAACTGCTTGTCTGGAGTGTGAAGAATTTTGTGAATCCCTCCAGTCCTGCTGCTCTATTCTTTACATCCATCCTCCAGTCCTGCTGCTCTATCCTCTATATCCCTCCTCCAGTCCTGCTGCTCTATCCTCTATATCCATCCAGTCCTGCTGCTCTATCCTCTATATCCCTCCTCCAGTCCTGCTGCTCTATCCTCTATATCCCTCCAGTCCTGCTGCTCTATCCTCTATATCCCTCCTCCAGTCCTGCTGCTCTCTCCTCTATATCCCTCCTCCAGTCCTGCTGCTCTATCCTCTATATCCCTCCTCCAGTCCTGCTGCTCTATCCTCTATATCCCTCCAGTCCTGCTGCTCTATCCTCTATATCCCTCCTCCAGTCCTGCTGCTCTATCCTCTATATCCCTCCTCCAGTCCTGCTGCTCTATCCTCTATATCCCTCCTCCAGTCCTGCTGCTCTATCCTCTATATCCCTCCTCCAGTCCTGCTGCTCTATCCTCTATATCCCTCCAGTCCTGCTGCTCTATCCTCTATATCCCTCCTCCAGTCCTGCTGCTCTGCCTCTATATCCTCCTGTCCTGTCTCTATCTGTCTGTCCCTGTCTGTCTGTCTGTCTGTCTGTCTGTCTGTCTGTCTGTCTGTCTGTCTCCTGTCCTGCTGCCTCCTAACTGCCTCTATATCCCTCCTGTCCTGCTGTCTATCCTCTATATCCCTCCCTGCTTGTCCTCTAATCCCCCTCCAGTCCTGCTGCCTCCCTGCCCTCCTGTCAGTCCTGCCTGCCTGTCCTAATCTGCCTCCAGTCCTGCTGCTCTGTCCTCTAATCTGTCCTGCTCCCTCCCTCCCTGTCCCTCCCTCTGCCTGCCTGTCTGTCTGCCTGCCTGCCTGCCTGCCTGCCTGCCTGCCTGTCTGTCTGCCTGTCTGTCCTCCCTGTCCTGTCTGTTTAACTGTCTCCCTCCCTGCCTGTCTGTCTAACTGCCTCCCTCCCTCCCTCCCTCCCTCCCTGCCTGTCTAACTGCCTCCATCCCTCCTGTCTGTCTAACTGCCTCCCTCCCTCCCTGCCTGCCTCCTCTGCCTCCCTCCCTCCCTGCCTGTCTGTTTAACTCCCTCCCTCCCTCCCTCCTGTCTGTCTAACTCCTCCCTCCCTCCCTGCCTGTCTGTTTAACCCTCCCTCCCTCCCTGTCTGTTTAACTGCTGCTTGTGCTGCTTGGGCGCCACCTTCTTGCCACCATTCGCTTCTCTGATTTTCCATCCCCCTCCATTCTCTCTCTCTCACTCTCTCCCTTACTTTCTCCTACTCGCTCTCTCTTGACCTTCTCTGAAATACTCTCTCTTCCATGAAAACACACACAGAAGTTGACTCCACACAGCGAGAAAGGGCAGGCAGTGAGAGTCATGGTGCGGGAGGACACTGCCTCCTATAATCCCCTCCTGTTCCTGACCTGCTCACACAGAGAGAGAGAGACCTGCTCAGACACACACACAGAGAGAGAGAGAGAGAGAGAGAGAGATACCTTTTCAGACACACAGAGGGAGAGAGACCTGCTCAGACACACACAGAGAGAGCTCAGACACAGAGAGAGAGAGACCTGCTCAGACAGAGAGAGACAGAGAGAGGGAGACCTGCTCTATACAGAGAGAGAGAGACCTGCTCAGACACACAGAGAGAGAGATACCTGCTCAGACACACAGAGAGAGGGAGACCTGCTCAGACAGAGAGAGAGACCTGCCACACACAAGAGAGAGAGATACCTGCTCAGACACACAGACAGAGGAGGGAGACACACACACAGAGAGAGAGACCTGCTCAGACACACACACACACACACACACACACACACAGAGAGAGAGAGAGAGAGAGAGAGAGAGAGAGACAGACACAGAGAGACACACACACACACACACACACACACACACACACACACACACACACACACACACACACACACACACACACACACACAGAGACCTGCTCAGACACACACACAGAGAGAGAGAGAGAGAGATAGAGAGAGAGAGCGAGAGAGAGAGAGAGAGAGAGAGAGAGAGAGAGAGAGAGAGAGACAGGGAGAGAGAGAGAGAGAGAGAGAGACCTGCTCAGACACACACAGGGAGAGAGAGACCTGCTCAGATACACACAGGGAGAGAGAGACCTGCTCAGACACACACACAGAGAGAGAGAGAGAGAGAGAGAGAGAGAGAGAGAGAGAGAGAGAGAGAGAGAGCTGCTGAGACACACTGAGAGAGAGAGATAGAGACACACAGAGAGAGAGAGAGAGAGAGAGAGAGAGAGAGAGAGAGAGCTGCTGAGACACACAGGGAGAGAGAGAGAGACACACACAGAGAGAGAGAGAGAGAGAGAGAGAGAGAGAGCTGCTGAGACACACTGAGAGAGAGAGAGAGAGAGAGAGAGAGAGAGAGAGAGAGAGAGAGCTGCTGAGACACACAGAGAGAGAGATAGAGAGAGAGCTGAGAGACACACTGAGAGAGAGAGAGAGAGAGAGAGAGCTCAGACACAGAGAGAGAGCTGCTGAGACACACAGAGAGAGAGAGAGAGAGAGAGAGAGAGAGAGAGAGAGAGAGAGAGAGAGAGAGAGAGAGAGAGAGAGAGAGCTGCTGAGACACACAGAGAGAGAGAGAGAGAGAGAGCTGCTGAGACACACTGAGAGAGAGAGAGAGAGAGAGAGAGAGCTGACACACACTGAGAGAGAGAGAGAGAGAGCTGCTGAGACACACTGAGAGAGAGAGAGAGAGAGAGAGAGAGAGAGAGAGAGAGACAGAGAGAGAGAGAGAGACACACACTGAGAGAGAGAGAGAGAGAGAGAGAGAGAGAGAGAGAGAGAGAGCTGAGACACACAGAGAGAGAGAGAGAGAGAGAGAGCTGCTGAGACACACAGAGAGAGAGAGAGAGAGAGAGAGAGAGAGAGAGAGAGAGAGAGAGAGAGAGAGCTGCTGACACACAGAGAGAGAGAGAGAGAGAGAGAGAGAGAGCTGAGACACACTGAGAGAGAGAGAGAGAGAGAGAGAGAGAGCTGCTGAGACACACACAGAGAGAGAGAGGAGAGAGAGAGAGAGAGAGAGAGAGAGAGAGCTGCTGAGACACACAGAGAGAGAGAGAGAGAGAGAGCTGCTGAGACACACTGAGAGAGAGAGAGAGAGAGAGAGAGAGAGAGAGAGAGAGAGAGAGAGAGAGAGAGAGAGAGAGCTGCTGAGACACACTGAGAGAGAGAGAGAGAGAGAGAGAGAGAGAGAGAGACAGAGAGAGAGAGAGAGAGAGCTGCTGAGACACACTGAGAGAGAGAGACATCCTGCTGAAAACTTTCCCATCACTCTGACTCCAGCTGCAGCCTCAGCCGGCTCCACAGCCTCTATAACTAGAGCAGGACAGAACTACCACTGCAGACTGCAGGGCGCAACTGTAGGAGAAGAGGACAGAACTACTAGGAGCGGTAGAGAGGAACGGACTCACGGGGAAATACACATTCAGTAGGAAGCAGCAACACCTGGAACACAACTCTGTTCTGAGACTCCAAACAACCCTCTCACTGGATCACTTTGAGCTTTGGCTTTTATTTACAATTGAGACGATTTGGAAACAAAGAGTTGAGAAAAGTAAGTTGGACTGTAAGAGGCGTGTTGGAGATCAGGAGGGAAGAGAAGGACAGTTTAGGACTTTGGATCTCAGTCATCTTGGGGTTTTTTCCCCCTGTCCCCTCTGTTTTAACAGACCATAAACCACCTGGATTGACCTTTAACCACTCTTGGGTTTCTTCTTCATTTTTTTACCCCTCCAGCCTGGAACCTTGGAGAGAGTTCTCTCTCTTCTGGGGGTCGGAGGACGAGACTGACCAGACGTACAGCGGGACAAGTAAGAACCAATCTCCTCTCGTCTTCGTCTCCTCTGGCGGGGGTTGAATGTAAATCCAGCAGAGCGGAACTGAGTTTTTTTGTTGTTGTGGTAAAGTGGACTTGGTGGAATGGTTGATTAGCTGAGATAGAGACATGCTGGGTCTGGTTCTAGTTTGAGTTCAGTAGAGCTGCTGAGGTCTGTAGAACTGGCAGGAACGTTCTCCTGCAGGAACCAGTTGGTGGAGACAGGACTCTCCCCTTATTAATATACTGTGGTTTAAATCAATACCAGCGTTGTCTGTTTACAGTTATTCAACATTACAGATCGTGTCTTTTGTTGTTGTAGAAAACATAGAAATATATAAACACAGAGACATTTCATAGCTCTGAAAAATCTGTCTTGAAAATAAGTCCCTCTACCCGGGCGCCACAAAAAAAAAAAAAAGGTTAATGAATATTCCACATTTCAATAATTAAAATACATCTATTTTATCTGTAAAGTTTGGTTGTGTTTTGAACGATACTTTTGTAATAATCTCATAATATGAGCCGCTATTTTAAACGCAGCATTTGGTCGTTGTTGTTTTGCAGCAGACTTCGTCCCAAGATGTTGTGTTCGAGGGGATTCGTCCAGCAGTGGTGCTTCGCTGTGTTCTTACTGTGTTCCCCTGTTCCTCACTACGGACGGCCAATCGATGGGCTCGCCAACAGGATGTAAGTTCCTATTTCATAATACACATTTAATTCAACACTGCTTTTTTTTATGTTTGTTTTACTTTGACGAGTTCGTCACGGTCCTCAATCAATATTAAAAGAAGCGGAGAATGGGAATATTAGTCAAATAAATTAGTTTCCCCATATTGTTATTACCAATAATCAAACTATATATTTTTAAATTCATTTTCTTATTTGTTTTATTGATTTGTAATATTATTTTAATGATTATTAATATTATAATGTATTTTTATTAGTATTTGTTTAATTAATTTGTAATATTATTTTAATTATTATTAATATTATAATGTATTTTTATTCGTATTTGTTTAATTAATTTGTAATATTATTTTAATTATTATTAATATTATTTAATGTATTTTTATTGGTATTAGTTTTATTCCGTATTAAAGTAGTGTCTCATGGTGGGGGGGCGAGGCACTAACAGGCTGGAAAATGTGCTCATTTGTGGACCGTGCCGCCAGCTGTTTAGATAGAGTTCACCCACCTGTGTGTGTACTTAGGGAGAGAGAGGGGGGGGAGAGGGGTAGAGAGAGGGGAGGGAGAGAGAGAGAGAGGGTGGGGGGAGAGAGAGAGGAAAGAGAGAGTGAGAGAGGGGGGGGAGAAGAGGGGAGAGAGAGAGAGGAGAGGAGAGGAGAGGGAGAGCGAGAGAGGGGGAAGAGGGAGAGAGAGAGAGAGAGAGAGAGAGAGAGAGAGAGAGAGAGAGAGAGGTAAAAAGCCCTCTGTGATAAAGCGAGTCAAATCCCCACAACCACCCTCCTTTCCCTCCTTCCCTCCCGCCAGTTCCCAAGCACTCGTTTAGGGCCGCTTTGGGCCGTCTTAGGCGGTCTCCCCCGGAGGTCCCCCTCCTCTCCTCTCCTCTCCTCTTCTTCTCCTCCCTCTCCTCTCCTCTTCTCCCCCCCGGGTCCCCCTCCTCTCCTCTTCCCTCCTCTTCCTCTCCTCCCTCCTCTCCTCTCCTCTTCCCTCCTCTCCTCTTCCCTCCTCTCCACTTCCCTCCTCTCCACTTCCCTCCTCTCCTCTCCTCTTCCCTCCTCTCCTCTTCCCTCCTCTCCTCTTCCCTCCTCTCCTAGCCATGCAGGGGGTTTTGGACCACCGGCTAAAAACAGAAATGTCCTTGTTTGCTTGTTAGTTAGTTTGGTGTCTCTTCACACCTATCCCTCCCTACCTCACGGTCTGTTGTAGTTGCCCCCTGTTAGCTGCTCCCTCCCTACCTCACGGTCTGTTATAGTTGCCCCCTGTTAGCTGCTCCCTCCCTACCTCACGGTCTGTTGTAGTTGCCCCAGCTAGCTGCTCCCTCCCTACCTCACGGTCTGTTGTAGTTGCCCCAGCTAGCTGCTCCCTCCCTACCTCACGGTCTGTTGTAGTTGCCCCCGCTAGCTGCTCCCTCCCTACCTCACGGTCTGTTGTAGTTGCCCCCGCTAGCTGCTCCCTCCCTACCTCACGGTCTGTTGTAGTTGCCCCAGCTAGCTGCTCCCTCCCTACCTCACGGTCTGTTGTAGTCTGCTAAATGACCTGTAATGTAAATGTAGTTGCCCCCGCTAGCTGCTCCCTCCCTACCTCACGGTCTGTTGTAGTTGCCCCCGCTAGCTGCTCCCTCCCTACCTCACGGTCTGTTGTAGTCTGCTAAATGACTTAAATGTAAATGTAGTTGCCCCCTAACCTCACGGTCTGTTGTAGTTGCCCCCGCTAGCTGCTCCTCCCTACCTCACGGTCTGTTGTAGTTGCCCCAGCTAGCTGCTCCCTCCCTACCTCACGGTCTGTTGTAGTTGCCCCAGCTGCTCCCTCCCTACCTCACAGTCTGTTGTAGCTGCTGCCCTCCCTACCTCACGGTCTGTTGTAGTTGCCCCAGCTAGCTGCTCCCTCCCTACCTCACGGTCTGTTGTAGTTGCCCCCTGTTAGCTGCTCCCTCCCTACCTCACGGTCTGTTGTAGTTGCCCCAGCTAGCTGCTCCCTCCCTACCTCACGGTCTGTTGTAGTTGCCCCCTGTTAGCTGCTCCCTCCCTACCTCACGGTCTGTTGTAGTTGCCCCCGCTAGCTGCTCCCTCCCTACCTCACGGTCTGTTGTAGTTGCCCCCGCTAGCTGCTCCCTCCCTACCTCACGGTCTGTTGTAGTTGCCCCAGCTAGCTGCTCCCTCCCTACCTCACGGTCTGTTGTAGTTGCCCCCTGTTAGCTGCTCCCTCCCTACCTCACGGTCTGTTGTAGTTGCCCCCGCTAGCTGCTCCCTCCCTACCTCACGGTCTGTTGTAGTTGCCCCAGCTAGCTGCTCCCTCCCTACCTCACGGTCTGTTGTAGTTGCCCCCTGTTAGCTGCTCCCTCCCTACCTCACGGTCTGTTGTAGTTGCCCCCTGTTAGCTGCTCCCTCCCTACCTCACGGTCTGTTGTAGTTGCCCCCTGTTAGCTGCTCCCTCCCTCCCTCACGGTCTGTTGTAGTTGCCCCCTGTTAGCTGCTCCCTCCCTACCTCACGGTCTGTTGTAGTTGCCCCCGCTAGCTGCTCCCTCCCTACCTCACGGTCTGTTGTAGTTGCCCCCTGTTAGCTGCTCCCTCCCTACCTCACGGTCTGTTGTAGTTGCCCCCGCTAGCTGCTCCCTCCCTACCTCACGGTCTGTTGTAGTTGCCCCCGCTAGCTGCTCCCTCCCTACCTCACGGTCTGTTGTAGTTGCCCCCTGTTAGCTGCTCCCTCCCTACCTCACGGTCTGTTGTAGTTGCCCCCTGTTAGCTGCTCCCTCCCTACCTCACGGTCTGTTGTAGTTGCCCCCTGTTAGCTGCTCCCTCCCTACCTCACGGTCTGTTGTAGTTGCCCCCGCTGCTGCTCCCTCCCTACCTCACGTCTGCCCCCGCTAGCTGCTCCCTCCCTACCTCACGGTCTGTTGTAGTTGCCCCCGCTAGCTGCTCCCTCCCTACCTCACGGTCTGTTGTAGTTGTTCAGGTATCTCTGGGCTGGGCCCACGCTAGCTGCTCCCTCCCTACCTCACGGTCTGTTGTAGTTGCCCCCGCTAGCTGCTCCCTCGCTACCTCACGGTCTGTTGTAGTTGCCCCAGCTAGCTGCTCCCTCCCTACCTCACAGTCTGTTGTAGTTGCCCCCGCTAGCTGCTCCCTCCCTACCTCACGGTCTGTTGTAGTTGCCCCCGCTAGCTGCTCCCTCCCTACCTCACGGTCTGTTGTAGTTGCCCCCACTAGCTGCTCCCTCCCTACCTACCTCAGGTATCGGTCTGTTCCCTCCCTACCTCACGGTCTGTTGTAGTTGCCCCGCTAGCTGCTAGCTGCTCCCTCCCTACCTCACGGTCTGTTGTAGTTGCCCCCTAGCTGCTAGCTGCTCCCTCCCTACCTCACGGTCTGTTGTAGTTGCCCCCGCTAGCTGCTAGCTGCTCCCTCCCTACCTCACGGTCTGTTGTAGTTGTTCCCTGGGCTGGGCCCCGCTGGCTGCTCCCTCCCTACCTCACGGTCTGTTGTAGTTGCCCCCGCTAGCTGCTCCCTCCCTACCTCACGGTCTGTTGTAGTTGCCCCCGCTAGCTGCTCCCTCCCTACCTCACGGTCTGTTGTAGTTGTTCAGGTATCTCTGGGCTGGGCCCCCGCTGGCTGCCTGGTGTCTGTCAGGATAAAGAGGGTTGAATAGTGCTGATGCACGGCCAGGCGGCCGACCAAACTAAACCCAGCGCTCTTGGTGGAACTATATTATGCCTAACAGAGTAAACCATCTTTCAAGTCCCGACAGCCCTGTGTAGTGAGGCTCAAACAGCAACCTATCCCCTATGCAGTGTACTACTTTTGACCAGGGCCCATAGGGCAGCTAGAAAGGGAATAGGGGGCCATTTTGGACACGCTCCTTGAAACCCATGAGAGCCAGAATGAAAAACATGCTCTGAGAGCTTTTCCCCTTGGAAAGATAATATCTCTGACACAGATAATATCTCTGACACAGATAATATCTCTGACACAGATAATATCTCTGACACAGATAATTTCTCTGACACAGATAATATCTCTGACACAGATAATATCTCTGACACAGATAATATCTCTGACACAGATAATATCTCTGACACAGATAATATCTCTGATACAGATAATATCTCTGATACAGATAATTTCTCTGACACAGATAATATCTCTGAGACAGATAATATCTCTGACACAGATAATATCTCTGAGACAGATAATATCTCTGAGACAGATAATTTCTCTGACACAGATAATATCTCTGAGAAAGATCATTTCTTTCATGGTTCTCTGCGTGTCCTGTCCTCCCTCTCTCTGGTCTCTGACTGAGGAAGGTTTAATGAAGCCATAGACAGCCAGAGGGAGAGGAGAGGAGCGGAGAGGCGAAGAGAGGAGAGGAGAGGAGAGGCGAAGAGAGGAGAGGAGAGGAGGAGAGGAGAGGAGAGGAGAGGTGAAGAGAGGAGAGGAGAGGCGAAGAGAGGAGAGGAGAGGAGAGGCGAAGAGAGGAGAGGAGAGGCGAAGAGAGGAGAGGTGCAGAGAGGAGAGGCGAAGAGAGGAGAGGAGAGGCGAAGAGAGGAGAGGTGCAGAGAGGAGAGGAGAGGCGCAGAGAGGAGAGGAGAGGCGCAGAGAGGAGAGGAGAGGTGGGGTGAGGAGAGGAGAGGAGAGGCGAAGAGAGGAGAGGAGAGGTGGGGAGAGGAGAGGAGAGGAGAGGAGAGGAGAGGAGAGGAGAGGCGAGGCGGGGAGAGGAGAGGAGAGGAGAGGAGAGGAGAGGAGAGGAGAGGAGAGGAGAGGAGAGGAGAGGAGAGGAGAGGAGAGGAGAGGCGAGGATGTAGGTTCTCTATGTAGGATCTCTATGTAGGTTCTCTATGTAGGATCTCTATGTAGGATCTCTATGTAGGATCTCTATGTAGGATCTCTATGTAGGATCTCTATGTAGGTTCTCTATGTAGGATCTCTATGTAGGATCTCTATGTAGGATCTCTATGTAGGTTCTCTGTGTAGGATCTCTATGTAGGTTCTCTATGTAGGATCTCTATGTAGGATCTCTATGTAGGTTCTCTATGTAGGATCTCTATGTAGGTTCTCTATGTAGGATCTCTATGTAGGATCTCTATGTAGGTTCTCTATGTAGGTTCTCTATGTGGGTTCTCTATATAGGATCTCTATGTAGGATCTCTATGTAGGTTCTCTATGTGGAGAGAGTCTATGGCTGGTCTGGAATGACACCCCTATCCCCCCTATATAGTACACTACTATTGACCAGGGCACATTGCACTTTTTAGGGACTATGGTGCCAGGATGGAACCAGTGTCTATCTAAGTGGATCAGGGTAGCATCCCTGCTCAGAGGGAGGGGGTGTGAGCAGTAACATCTGACAATGATTTGGCTGCAGTGTTGACAGGTTTGTTCCTGGTTCCTGGGAAAAAGGGAAAGGAGATTAGAACCAGGTGCTGCTGGGCCGTCCCAGGAGGAGCTTTGAACCTGGCGACGAACAGACGTGAGAGAGAGAGTAGCGGGTTCATGGGGCCCCTCGTCTGTAGAGTAGGACTCAGGAGGGGGTTAGTCCTGATGAGTCTGTAGAGTAGGACCCAGGAGGGGGTTAGTCCTGATGAGTCTGTAGAGTAGGACCCAGGAGGGGGTTAGTCCTGATGAGTCTGTAGAGTAGGACTCAGGAGGGGGTTAGTCCTGATGAGTCTGTAGAGTAGGACTCAGGAGGGGGTTAGTCCTGATGAGTCTGTAGAGTAGGACCCAGGAGGGGGTTAGTCCTGATGAGTCTGTAGAGTAGGACCCAGGAGGGGGTTAGTCCTGATGAGTCTGTAGAGTAGGACCCAGGAGGGGGTTAGTCCTGATGAGTCTGTAGAGTAGGACTCAGGAGGGGGTTAGTCCTGATGAGTCTGTAGATTAGGACTCAGGAGGGGTTAGTCCTGATGAGTCTGTAGAGTAGGACTCAGGAGGGGTTAGTCCTGATGAGTCTGTAGAGTCTGATGAGTCTGTAGAGTAGGACTCAGGAGGTGTTAGTCCTGATGAGTCTGTAGAGTAGGACCCAGGAGGGGGTTAGTCCTGATGAGTCTGTAGAGTAGGACCCAGGAGGGGGTTAGTCCTGATGAGTCTGTAGAGTAGGACTCAGGAGGGGGTTAGTCCTGATGAGTCTGTAGAGTAGGACTCAGGAGGTGTTAGTCCTGATGAGTCTGTAGAGTAGGACCCAGGAGGGGGTTAGTCCTGATGAGTCTGTAGAGTAGGACCCAGGAGGGGGTTAGTCCTGATGAGTCTGTAGAGTAGGACTCAGGAGGGGGTTAGTCCTGATGAGCCTGTAGAGTAGGACCCAGGAGGGGGTTAGTCCTGATGAGTCTGTAGAGTAGGACCCAGGAGGGGGTTAGTCCTGAAGAGTCTGTAGAGTAGTACCCAGGAGGGGGTTAGTTCTGATGAGTCTGTAGAGTAGGACCCAGGAGGGGGTTAGTCCTGAAAAGTCTGTAGAGTAGGACTCAGGAGGGGGTTAGTCCTGATGAGTCTGTAGAGTAGGACCCAGGAGGGGTTAGTCCTGAAGAGTCTGTAGAGTAGGACCCAGGAGGGGTTAGATCTGATGAGTCTGTAGAGTAGGACCCAGGAGGGGTTAGTCCTGAAAAGTCTGTTAGAGAGGACAGGAGGGGTTAGTCCTGATGAGTCTGTAGAGTAGGACCCAGGAGGGGGTTAGTCCTGATGAGTCTGTAGAGTAGGACCCAGGAGGGGGTTAGTCCTGATGAGTCTGTAGAGTCTGGTAGGTCCTTACTGTTAGGAGACAGAGCTGTGGGGTCTGGTAGGTCCTTACTGTTAGGAGACAGAGCTGTGGGGTCTGGTAGGTCCTTACTGTTAGGAGACAGAGCTGTGGAGTCAGGACTCAGCCTGACTCAGCCAACGATAGTGTTGGGCCTGGGCCACCAAGAATCAGGAGTCAGAACTCACCCTAACGATAGTGTTGGACCTGGGCCACCAAGCTTTAGGAGTCAGGACTCAGCCTAACGATAGTGTTGGGCCTGGGCCACCAAGCTTTAGGAGTCAGGACTCACCCTAACGATAGTGTTGGACCTGGGCCACCAAGCTTTAGGAGTCAGGACTCACCCTAACGATAGTGTTGGACCTGGGCCACCAAGCATCAGGAGTCAGGACTCAGCCTAACGATAGTGTTGGACCTGGGCCACCAAGCTTTAGGAGTCAGGACTCACCCTAACGATAGTGTTGGACCTGGGCCACCAAGCATCAGGAGTCAGGACTCAGCCTAACGATAGTGTTGGGCCTGGGCCACCAAGCATCAGGAGCCAAATGAAAGCTTTAGCAAACTGTCTGCCAAGGTTTGGATAGAGCTTCAATCAGACAGAGCGGAGAAATGACATGCCTAGTGGGTAGGAGTAAACCCAGGGTACTATTTCGTTCTCTCTTTCCCTCTGCCGCCCTTTACCCCCCCCTTTACCCCCCCTTTACCCCGCACAGAGAAACAATTATCATCAGGTAGGCCAAGAAAAGGAGGTCTGTTCTGTTGGAATCGTGCCACATCAGGATGTATCCAACCCCCTTTTTTTTTCTCCCCTTAATGTTTTCCTCTCTTCCCCTCCTTCCTCTCTTCTGGTTGTGCCTTGGGGAGTGTTTGATGTTGGGCTTTATTAAAGGTTAAAAAAAACAACAACAGGGAGATCGTTTTTCAAAGACCAACGCCTGTTCAGTTCCCTGCCTCACTCTACCCTGAGAATCACAGGAAATGTCTGCATGTATATAAACACAGCTCCTTTCAAACATCTCTCTGTACGGGAGGTTGTCTCTTACCAGGATATTATTGCACTGGGACAAGTAAATATCTGCTCCGTGGCTTTGGAAGAACTTGGAGAAATTAATAAATTATGTGACCAGTTTTTTCCTTGATCTAATGTTAATCTTTTCTAAGGAAAATAATTGAGAATATTACTTTTCATGATGTTTTCAGTTTTAGTGTGATGATGGATACTATTCAATGGTTTTATTGTTATGTAAAAAGAACTGGCCCTAGTGGTCAGCTTGGACATACCTGACACTAACTGGCCCTAGTGGTCAGCTTGGACATACCTGACACTAACTGGCCCTAGTGGTCAGCTTGGACATACCTGACACTAACTGGCCCTAGTGGTCAGCTTGGACATACCTGACACTAACTGGCCCTAGTGGTCAGCTTGGACATACCTGACACTAACTGGCCCTAGTGGTCAGCTTGGACATACCTGACACTAACTGGCCCTAGTGGTCAGCTTGGACATACCTGACACTAACTGGCCCTAGTGGTCAGCTTGGACATACCTGACACTAACTGGTCCTAGTGGTCAGCTTGGACATACCTGACACTAACTGGCCCTAGTGGTCAGCTTGGACATACCTGATACTAACTGGCCCTAGTGGTCAGCTTGGACATACCTGACACTAACTGGCCCTAGTGGTCAGCTTGGACATACCTGACACTAACTGGCCCTAGTGGTCAGCTTGGACATACCTGACACTAACTGGCACTAGTGGTCAGCTTGGACATACCTGATACTAACTGGCCCTAGTGGTCAGCTTGGACATACCTGACACTAACTGGTCCTAGTGGTCAGCTTGGACATACCTGATACTAACTGGCCCTAGTGGTCAGCTTGGACATACCTGACACTAACTGGCCCTAGTGGTCAGCTTGGACATACCTGATACTAACTGGCCCTAGTGGTCAGCTTGGACATACCTGACACTAACTGGCCCTAGTGGTCAGCTTGGACATACCTGATACTAACTGGTCCTAGTGGTCAGCTTGGACATACCTGACACTAACTGGCCCTAGTGGTCAGCTTGGACATACCTGACACTAACTGGCCCTAGTGGTCAGCTTGGACATACCTGACACTAACTGGCCCTAGTGGTCAGCTTGGACATACCTGACACTAACTGGCCCTAGTGGTCAGCTTGGACATACCTGACACTAACTGGCCCTAGTGGTCAGCTTGGACATACCTGACACTAACTGGTCCTAGTGGTCAGCTTGGACATACCTGACAGTAACTGGCCCTAGTGGTCAGCATGGACATACCTGACACTAACTGGCCCTAGTGGTCAGCTTGGACATACCTGACACTAACTGGCCCTAGTGGTCAGGACACAGCATGGACATACCTGACACTAACTGGCCCTAGTGGTCAGGACACAGCTTGGTCATACCCGACACTAACTGGCCCTCGTGGTCAGCTTGGACATACCTGACACTAACTGGCCCTAGTGGTCAGCTTGGACATACCTGACACTAACTGGCCCTAGTGGTCAGGACACAGCTTGGACATACCTGACACTAACTGGCCCTAGTGGTCAGCTTGGACATACCTGACACTAACTGGCCCTAGTGGTCAGGACACAGGTTGGACATACCTGACACTAACTGGTCCTAGTGGTCAGCTTGGACATACCTGACACTAACTGGCCCTAGTGGTCAGCTTGGACATACCTGACACTAACTGGCCCTAGTGGTCAGCTTGGTCATACCTGACACTAACTGGCCCTAGTAGTCAGCTTGGACATACCTGACACTAACTGGTCCTAGTGGTCAGGACACAGCTTGGACATACCTGACACTAACTGGTCCTAGTGGTCAGCTTGGACATACCTGACACTAACTGGCCCTAGTGGTCAGCTTGGACATACCTGACACTAACTGGCCCTAGTGGTCAGCATGGACATACCTGACACTAACTGGCCCTAGTGGTCAGCTTGGTCATACCTGACACTAACCGGCCCTAGTGGTCAGCTTGGACATACCTGACACTAACTGGCCCTAGTGGTCAGGACACAGCTTGGACATACCTGACACTAACTGGCCCTAGTGGTCAGCTTGGACATACCTGACACTAACTGGCCCTAGTGGTCAGCTTGGTCATACCTGACACTAACTGGCCCTAGTGGTCAGCTTGGACATACCTGACACTAACTGGCCCTAGTGGTCAGGACACAGCTTGGACATACCTGACACTAACTGGCCCTAGTGGTCAGCTTGGACATACCTGACACTAACTGGCCCTAGTGGTCAGCATGGACATACCTGACACTAACTGGCCCTAGTAGTCAGCTTGGACATACCTGACACTAACTGGCCCTAGTGGTCAGCTTGGACATACCTGACACTAACTGGCCCTAGTAGTCAGCTTGGACATACCTGACACTAACTGGCCCTAGTGGTCAGGACACAGCTTGGACATACCTGACACTAACTGGCCCTAGTGGTCAGCTTGGACATACCTGACACTAACTGGCTGTAGTGGTCAGCTTGGACATACCTGACACTAACTGGCCCTAGTGGTCAGGACACAGCTTGGACATACCTGACACTAACTGGCCCTAGTGGTCAGCTTGGACATACCTGACACTAACTGGTCCTAGTGGTCAGCTTGGACATACCTGACACTAACTGGCCCTAGTGGTCAGCTTGGACATACCTGACACTAACTGGCCCTAGTGGTCAGCTTGGACATACCTGACACTAACTGGCCCTAGTGGTCAGCTTGGACATACCTGACACTAACTGGCCCTAGTGGTCAGCTTGGACATACCTGACACTAACTGGTCCTAGTGGTCAGCTTGGACATACCTGACACTAACTGGTCCTAGTGGTCAGCTTGGACATACCTGACACTAACTGGTCCTAGTGGTCAGCTTGGACATACCTGACACTAACTGGTCCTAGTGGTCAGCTTGGACATACCTGACACTAACTGGCCCTAGTGGTCAGCTTGGACATACCTGACACTAACTGGCCCTAGTGGTCAGCTTGGTCATACCTGACACTAACTGGCCCTAGTGGTCAGCATACCTGACACTAACTGGCCCTAGTGGTCAGCTTGGACATACCTGACACTAACTGGCCCTAGTGGTCAGCTTGGACATACCTGACACTAACTGGCCCTAGTGGTCAGGACATACCTGCTTGGACATACCTGACACTAACTGGCCCTAGTGGTCAGCTTGGACATACCTGACACTAACTGGCCCTAGTGGTCAGCTTGGACATTCCTGACACTAACTGGTCCTAGTGGTCAGCTTGGACATACCTGACACTAACTGGCCCTAGTGGTCAGCTTGGACATACCTGACACTAACTGGCCCTAGTGGTCAGCTTGGACATACCTGACACTAACTGGCCCTAGTGGTCAGCTTGGACATACCTGACACTAACTGGTCCTAGTGGTCAGGACACAGCTTGGTCATACCTGACACTAACTGGCCCTAGTGGTCAGGACACAGCTTGGTCATACCTGACACTAACTGGCCCTAGTGGTCAGCTTGGACATACCTGACACTAACTGGCCCTAGTGGTCAGCTTGGACATACCTGACACTAACTGGTCCTAGTGGTCAGCTTGGACATACCTGACACTAACTGGTCCTAGTGGTCAGCTTGGACATACCTGACACTAACTGGCCCTAGTGGTCAGCTTGGTCATACCTGACACTAACTGGCCCTAGTGGTCAGCTTGGACATACCTGACACTAACTGGCCCTAGTGGTCAGCTTGGACATACCTGACACTAACTGGCCCTAGTGGTCAGCTTGGACATACCTGACACTAACTGGCCCTAGTGGTCAGCTTGGACATACCTGACACTAACTGGCCCTAGTGGTCAGCTTGGACATACCTGACACTAACTGGCCCTAGTGGTCAGCTTGGACATACCTGACACTAACTGGTCCTAGTGGTCAGCTTGGACATACCTGACACTAACTGGCCCTAGTGGTCAGCTTGGACATACCTGACACTAACTGGCCCTAGTGGTCAGCTTGGACATACCTGACACTAACTGGTCCTAGTGGTCAGCTTGGACATACCTGACACTAACTGGCCCTAGTGGTCAGCTTGGACATACCTGACACTAACTGGCACTAGTGGTCAGCTTGGACATACCTGATACTAACTGGCCCTAGTGGTCAGCTTGGACATACCTGACACTAACTGGTCCTAGTGGTCAGCTTGGACATACCTGATACTAACTGGCCCTAGTGGTCAGCTTGGACATACCTGACACTAACTGGCCCTAGTGGTCAGCTTGGACATACCTGATACTAACTGGCCCTAGTGGTCAGCTTGGACATACCTGACACTAACTGGCCCTAGTGGTCAGCTTGGACATACCTGATACTAACTGGTCCTAGTGGTCAGCTTGGACATACCTGACACTAACTGGCCCTAGTGGTCAGCTTGGACATACCTGACACTAACTGGCCCTAGTGGTCAGCTTGGACATACCTGATACTAACTGGCCCTAGTGGTCAGCTTGGACATACCTGACACTAACTGGCCCTAGTGGTCAGCTTGGACATACCTGACACTAACTGGCCCTAGTGGTCAGCTTGGACATACCTGACACTAACTGGTCCTAGTGGTCAGCTTGGACATACCTGACAGTAACTGGCCCTAGTGGTCAGCATGGACATACCTGACACTAACTGGCCCTAGTGGTCAGCTTGGACATACCTGACACTAACTGGCCCTAGTGGTCAGGACACAGCATGGACATACCTGACACTAACTGGCCCTAGTGGTGAGGACACAGCTTGGTCATACCCGACACTAACTGGCCCTCGTGGTCAGCTTGGACATACCTGACACTAACTGGCCCTAGTGGTCAGCTTGGACATACCTGACACTAACTGGCCCTAGTGGTCAGACACAGCTTGGACATACCTGACACTAACTGGCCCTAGTGGTCAGCTTGGACATACCTGACACTAACTGGCCCTAGTGGTCAGGACACAGGTTGGACATACCTGACACTAACTGGTCCTAGTGGTCAGCTTGGACATACCTGACACTAACTGGCCCTAGTGGTCAGCTTGGACATACCTGACACTAACTGGCCCTAGTGGTCAGCTTGGTCACCTGACACTAACTGGCCCTAGTAGTCAGACATACCTGACACTAACTGGTCCTAGTGGTCAGACACAGCTTGGACATACCTGACACTAACTGGTCCTAGTGGTCAGCTTGGACATACCTGACACTAACTGGCCCTAGTGGTCAGCTTGGACATACCTGACACTAACTGGCCCTAGTGGTCAGCATGGACATACCTGACACTAACTGGCCCTAGTGGTCAGCTTGGTCATACCTGACACTAACTGAGCCCTAGTGGTCAGCTTGAGACATACCTGACACTAACTGGCCCTAGTGGTCAGGACACAGCTTGGACATACCTGACACTAACTGGCCCTAGTGGTCAGCTTGGACATACCTGAGACACTAACTGGCCCTAGTGGTCAGCTTGGTCATACCTGACACTAACTGGCCTGTGGTCAGCTTGGACATACCTGACACTAACTGGCCCTAGTGGTCAGGACACAGCTTGGACATACCTGACACTAACTGGCCCTAGTGGTCAGCTTGGACATACCTGACACTAACTGGCCCTAGTGGTCAGCATGGACATACCTGACACAACTGGCCCTAGTAGTCAGCTTGGACATACCTGACACTAACTGGCCCTAGTGGTCAGCTTGGACATACCTGACACTAACTGGCCCTAGTAGTCAGCTGGACATACCTGACACTAACTGGCCCTAGTGGTCAGGACAGCTTGGACATACCTGACACTAACTGGCCCTAGTGGTCAGACTTGGACATACCTGACACTAACTGGCTGTAGTGGTCAGCTGGACATACCTGACACTAACTGGCCCTAGTGGTCAGGACACAGCTTGGACATACCTGACACTAACTGGCCCTAGTGGTCAGCTTGGACATACCTGACACTAACTGGTCCTAGTGGTCACTTGGACATACCTGACACTAACTGGCCCTAGTGGTCAGCTTGGACATACCTGACACTGAACTGGCCCTAGTGGTCAGCTTGGACATACCTGACACTAACTGGCCCTAGTGGTCACTACATACCTGACACTAACTGGCCCTAGTGGTCACTACAACTTGGACATACCTGACACTAACTGGTCCTAGTGGTCAGCTTGAGACACACTGACACTAACTGGTCCTAACAGCTGGACATACCTGACACTAACTGGTCCTAGTGGTCAGCTTGGACATACCTGACACTAACTGGTCCTAGTGGTCAGCTTGGACATACCTGACACAACTGGCCCTAGTGGTCAGCTTGGACATACCTGACACTAACTGGCCCTAGTGGTCACTGGTCATACCTGACACTAACTGGCCCTAGTGGTCAGCTTGGACATACCTGACACTAACTGGCCCTAGTGGTCAGCTTGGACATACCTGACACTAACACCCTAGTGGTCACTACATACCTGACACTAACTGGCCCTAGTGGTCAGCTTGGACATACCTGACACAACTGGCCCTAGTGGTCAGCTTGGACATACCTGACACTAACTGGCCCACTAGTGGTCAGCTTGGACATTCCTGACACTAACTGGTCCTGTGGTCAGCTTGACACATACCTGACACTAACTGGCCCTAGTGGTCAGCTTGGACATACCTGAACAACTGGCCCTAGTGGTCAGCACATACCTGACACAACTGGCCCTAGTGGTCAACATACCTGACACTGGTCCTAGTGGTCAGGACACACTGGTCATATCTGACACTAACTGGCCCTAGTGGTCAGGACACAGACATACAACATAACTGGCCCTAGTGGTCAGCTTGGACATACCTGACACTAACTGGCCCTAGTGGTCAGCTACATACCTGACACTAACTGGTCCTAGTGGTCAGCTTGGACATACCTGACACTAACTGGTCCTAGTGGTCAACATACCTGACACTAACTGGCCCTAGTGGTCAGCTTGGTCATACCTGACACTAACTGGCCCTAGTGGTCAGCTTGGACATACCTGACACTAACTGGCCCTAGACAACTTGGACATACCTGACACTAACTGGCCCTAGTGGTCAGGACACAGCTTGGACATACCGTTGTTGTAGATTCACAGAAATGATCCTAAAACAAATAGACCGTTTTGGCATAAGAACGACAGTACCCACGTCACCAATTACTCTGTCAGCAGACACACAGCAGAAACAGCCTTTAATATAACACACCACTGAGACACACTGAGACACTACAACATAACACTGAGACACACTGAGACACTACAACATAACACTGAGACACACTGAGACACTACAACATAACACTGAGACACACTGAGACACACTGAGACACAACAACATAACACTGAGACACACTGAGACACAACAACACAACACTGAGACACACTGAGACACACTGAGACACTACAACATAACACTGAGACACACTGAGACACTACAACATAACACTGAGACACTACAACATAACACTGAGACACACTGAGACACTACAACATAACACTGAGACACTACAACATAACACTGAGACACACTGAGACACTACAACATAACACTGAGACACACTGAGACACTACAACATAACACTGAGACACACTGAGACACAACAACATAACACTGAGACACTACAACATAACACTGAGACACACTGAGACACTACAACATTACACTGAGACACACTGAGACACTACAACATAACACTGAGACACACTGAGACACTACAACATAACACTGAGACACACTGAGACACTACAACATAACACTGAGACACTACAACATAACACTGAGACACACTGAGACACTACAACATTACACTGAGACACACTGAGACACACTGAGACACTACAACATAACACTGAGACACACTGAGACACTACAACATAACACTGAGACACACTGAGACACACTGAGACACAACAACATAACACAGAGACACACTGAGACACTACAACATAATCCTGAGACACACTGAGACACTACAACATAACACTGAGACACTACAACATTACACTGAGACACACTGAGACACTACAACATAACACTGAGACACACTGAGACACTACAACATAACACTGAGACACCCTGAGACACTACAACATAACACTGAGACACACTGAGACACTACACCATAACACTGAGACACAACAACATAACACAGAGACACACTGAGACACTACAACATAACACTGAGACACACTGAGACACTACAACATAACACTGAGACACTACAACATAACACTGAGACACACTGAGACACTACAACATAACACTGAGACACACTGAGACACTACAACATAACACTGAGACACACTGAGACACTACAACATAACACTGAGACACTACAACATAACACTGAGACACACTGAGACACTACAACAAAACACTGAGACACACTGAGACACTACAACATAACACTGAGACACACTGAGACATTACAACATAACACTGAGACACACCGAGACACTACAACATAACACTGAGACACTACAACATAACACTGAGACACTACAACATAACACTGAGACACACTGAGACATTACAACATAACACTGAGGCACTACAACATAACACTGAGACACTACAACATTACACTGAGACACACTGAGACACTACAAAATAACACTGAGACACACTGAGACACTACAACATAACACTGAGACACTACAACATAACACTGAGACACTACAACATAACACTGAGACACACTGAGACACTACAACATAACACTGAGACACTACAACATAACACTGAGACACACTGAGACACTACAACATAACACTGAGACACACTGAGACACTACAACATAACACTGAGACACACTGAGACACTACAACATAACACTGAGTCACACTGAGACACTACAACATAACACTGAGACACTACAACATAACACTGAGACACTACAACATAACACTGAGACACTACAACATAACACTGAGACACACTGAGACACTACAACATAACACTGAGACACTACAACATAACACTGAGACACTACAACATAACACTGAGACACTACAACATAACACTGAGTCACACTGAGACACTACAACATAACACTGAGACACACTGAGACACTACAACATAACACTGAGACACTACAACATAACACTGAGACACTACAACATAACACTGAGACACACTGAGACATTACAACATAACACTGAGACACTACAACATAACACTGAGACACTACAACATAACACTGAGACACACTGAGACACTACAACATAACACTGAGACACTACAACATAACACTGAGACACTACAACATACCACTGCGACACACTGAGACATTACAACATTACACTGAGACACTACAACATAACACTGAGACACTACAACATAACACCGAGACACTACAATATAACACTGAGACACTACAACATAACACTGAGACACTACAACATAACACTGAGACACAACAACACACATAACATCCTGGGTAACAGTGTTATCCTTAGCATTAGTTCCTAGGTAACAGTGTTGTCCTAAGACTACCAGTCTGGAGCACTGGGTTAGGGTTAGATCAGGGCTGAGGTGGGTTAGATCAGGACTGAGGTGGGTAGGGTTAGATCAGGACTGAGGTGGGTTAGATCAGGGCAGAGGTGGGTTAGATGAGGGCTGAGGTGGGTTAGATCAGGACTGAGGTGGGTTAGATCAGGACTGAGGTGAGTTAGATCAGGACTGAGGTGGGTTAGATCAGGACTGAGGTGGGTTATATCAGGGCTGAGGTGGGTTAGATCAGGGCTGAGGTGGGTTAGATCAGGGTAGAGGTGGGTTAGATCAGGGCAGAGGTGGGTTAGATCAGGGCTGAGGTGGGTTAGGGTTAGATCAGGACTGAGGTGGGTTAGATCAGGACTGAGGTGGGTTAGGGTTAGATCAGGGCTGAGGTGGGTTAGGGTTAGATCAGGGCTGAGGTGGGTTAGGGTTAGATCAGGGCTGAGGTGGGTTAGATCAGGGCTGAGGTGGGTTAGGGTTAGATCAGGGCTGAGGTGGGTTAGGGTTAGATCAGGGCTGAGGTGGGTTAGATCAGGACTGAGGTGGGTTATATCAGGACTGAGGTGGGTTAAGGTTAGATCAGGGCTGAGGTGGGTTAGGGTTAGATCAGGGCTGAGGTGGGTTAGATCAGGGCTGAGGTGGGTTATATCAGGACTGAGGTGGGTTAGGGTTCGATCAGGGCTGAGGTGGGTAGGGTTAGATCAGGGCTGAGGTGGGTTAGGGTTAGATCAGGGCTGAGGTGGGTTAGATCAGGGCAGAGGTGGGTTAGATCAGGGCTGAGGTGGGTTAGGGTTAGATCAGGGCTGAGGTGGGTTAGGGTTAGATCAGGGCTGAGGTGGGTTAGATCAGGACTGAGGTGGGTTAGATCAGGACTGAGGTGGGTTAGGGTTAGATCAGGGCTGAGGTGGGTTAGGGTTAGATCAGGACTGAGGTGGGTTAGATCAGGACTGAGGTGGGTTAGGGTTAGATCAGGGCTGAGGTGGGTTAGGGTTAGATCAGTGCTGAGGTGGGTTAGATCAGGGCTGAGGTGGGTTAGATCAGGGCTGAGGTGGGTTAGATCAGGGCTGAGATGGGTTAGATCAGGGCTGAGGTGGGTTAAGGTTAGATCAGGACTGAGGTGGGTTGGGGTTAGATCAGGGCTGAGGTGGGTTAGATCAGGGCTGAGGTGGGTTAGATCAGGGCTGAGGTGGGTTAAGGTTAGATCAGGGCTGAGGTGGGTCTGTAATGGCACCCTATTCACTCTATAGTGCACTACCCCTAATGGAACTGGTTTAAAGTAGTACACTACCCCTAATGGAACTGCTTTAAAGTAGTGCACTACCCCTATGGACCCTGGTCTAAAGTAGGCACTACCATATGGGCACTGGTTTAAAGTAGTGCACTACCCCTAATGGAACTGGTTTAAAGGAGAGCACTACCCCTAATGGACCCTGGTCTAAAGTAGTGAACTACCCCTATGGACCCTGGTCTAAAGTAGGCACTACCATATGGGCACTGGTTTAAAGTAGTGCACTACCCCTATGGTCACGCTCTTGGTAAACCAAAGTTACTCCAGCTGTCTTGGTAACCAAGTTACTCCAGCTGTCTTGATAACCATAGATACGCCAGCTGTCTTGGTAACCAAGTTACTCCAGCTGTCTTGGTAACCAAGTTACTCCAGCTGTGTTGGTAACCAAGTTACTCCAGCTGTCTTGATAACGATTGATACGCCAGCTGTCTTGGTAACCAAGTTACTCCAGCTGTCTTGGTAACCAAAGATATGCCAGCTGTCTTGGTAACCAAGATACTCCAGCTGTCTTGGTAGCCAAAGATACTCCAGATGTCTTGGTAACCAAGTTACTCCAGCTGTCTTGGTAACCAAAGATATGCCAGCTGTCTTGGTAACCAAGTTATTCCAGCTGTCTTGGTAACCATAGATACTCCAGCTGTCTTGGTAAACCAAAGATACGCCAGCTGTGTTGGTAACCAAAGATACTCCAGCTGTGTTGGTAACCATAGATACTCCAGCTGTCTTGATAATGATAGATACGCCAGCTGTCTTGGTAAACCATAGATACTCCAGCTGTGTTGGTAACCATAGATACTCCAGCTGTCTTGGTAAACCAAAGATACTCCAGCTGTCTTGGTAAACCAAAGATACACCAGCTGTCTTGGTAACCAAGTTACTCCAGCTGTCTTGGTAAACCAAAGATACGCCAGCTGTCTTGGTAATGATAGATACTCCAGCTGTCTTGGTAACCATAGATACACCAGCTGTCTTGGTAACCATAGATACTCCAGTTGTGTTGGTAAGCCAAAGATACGCCAGCTGTCTTGATAACGATAGATACGCCAGCTGTCTTGGTAAACCATAGATACTCCAGCTGTCTTGGTAACCATAGATACTCCAGCTGTCTTGGTAAACCAAAGATACGCCAGCTGTCTTGGTAACCATAGATACTCCAGCTGTCTTGGTAAACCATAGATACGCCAGCTGTCTTGGTAATGATAGATACGCCAGCTGTCTTGGTAACCATAGATACTCCAGCTGTCTTGGTAACCAAGTTAATCCAGCTGTCTTGGTAAACCAAAGATACTCCAGCTGTGTTGGTAAACCAAAGATATTCCAGCTGTCTTGGTAACCATAGATACTCCAGCTGTCTTGGTAACCAAGTTACTCCAGCTGTCTTGGTAACCATAGATACTCCAGCTGTCTTGGTAACCAAGATACTCCAGCTGTCTTGGTAACCAAGTTACTCCAGCTGTCTTGGTAACGATAGATACTCCAGCTGTCTTGGTAACCAAGATACGCCAGCTGTCTTGGTAACCAAGATACTCCAGCTGTCTTGGTAACCATAGATACTCCAGCTGTCTTGGTAACCATAGATACTCCAGCTGTCTTGGTAACCAAGATAATCCAGCTGTCTTGGTAATGATAGATACTCCAGCTGTCTTGGTAACCATAGATACACCAGCTGTCTTGGTAAACCAAAGATACTCTAGCTGTGTTGGTAAACCAAAGATACTCCAGCTGTCCTGGTAACCATAGATACTCCAGCTGTCTTGGTAACCATAGATACACCAGCTGTCTTGGTAAACCAAAGATACTCTAGCTGTGTTGGTTACCATAGATACTCCAGCTGTCTTGGTAACCATAGATACTCCAGCTGTCTTGGTAAACCATAGATACTCCAGCTGTCTTGGTAACCATAGATACTCTCATGGTTTGTGTCCAGTGTGTCCTGGTGCACACACCCTCACCCAGTATGATGCAGACTGGGTAACAGCTGCTCTCACCCAGTATGATGCAGACTGGGTAACAGATGCTCTCACCCAGTATGATGCAGACTGGGTAACAGGTGCTCTCACCCAGTATGATGCAGACTGGGTAACAGGTGCTCCCACCCAGTATGATGCAGACTGGGTAACAGGTGCTCACACCCAGTATGATGCAGACTGGGTAACAGATGCTCTCACCCAGTATGATGCAGACTGGGTAACAGATGCTCTCACCCAGTATGATGCAGACTGGGTAACAGATGCCCTCACCCAGTATGATGCAGACTGGGTAACAGATGCAGACTGGGTATCTCACCCAGTATGATGATGCAGACTGGGTAACAGATGCTCACCCAGTATGATGCAGACTCCCACCCAGTATGATGCAGACTGGGTAACAGATGCTCTCACCCAGTATGATGCAGACTGGGTAACAGCTGCTCCCACCCAGTATGATGCAGACTGGGTAACAGGTGCTCTCACCCAGTATGATGCAGACTGGGTAACAGGTGCTCTCACCCAGTATGATGCAGACTGGGTAACAGGTGCTCTCACCCAGTATGATGCAGACTGGGTAACAGGTGCTCCCACCCAGTATAATGCAGACTGGGTAACAGGTGCTCTCACCCAGTATGATGCAGACTGGGTAACAGATGCTCTCACCCAGTATGATGCAGACTGGGTAACAGGTGCTCCCACCCAGTATGATGCAGACTGGGTAACAGGTGCTTACATTTACATTTACATTTAAGTCATTTAGCAGACGCTCTTATCCAGAGCGACTTACAAATTGGTGCATACATCTTATGACAACCAGTGGAACAGCCACTTGCATCTAAATCTTGTTGGGGGAGAAGGGGGGTGAGAAGGATTACTTACCCTTACTTACCCTATCCTAGGTATTCCTTGAAGAGGTGGGGTTTCAGGTGTCTCCGGAAGGTGGTGATTGACTCCGCTGTCCTGGCGTCGTGAGGAGTTTGTTCCACCATTGGGGGCCAGAGCAGCGAACAGTTTTGACTGGGCTGAGCGGGAACTGTACTTCCTCAGTGGTAGGGAGGCGAGCAGGCCAGAGGTGGATGAACGCAGTGCCCTTGTTTGGGTGTAGGGCCTGATCAGAGCCTGGAGGTACTGAGGTGCCGTTCCCCTCACAGCTCCGTAGGCGAGCACCATGGTCTTGTAGCGGATGCGAGCTTCAACTGGAAGCCAGTGGAGAGAGCGGAGGAGCGGGGTGACGTGAGAGAACTTGGGAAGGTTGAACACCAGACGGGCTGCGGCGTTCTGGATGAGTTGTAGGGGTTTAATGGCACAGGCAGGAGCCCAGCCAACAGCGAGTTGCAGTAATCAAGACGGAGATGACAAGTGCCTGGATTAGGACCTGCGCCGCTTCCTGTGTGAGGCAGGGTCGTACTCTGCGGATGTTGTAGAGCATGAACCTACAGGAACGGGACACCGCCTTGATGTTAGTTGAGAACGTCAGGGTGTTGTCCAGGATCACGCCAAGGTTCTTAGCGCTCTGGGAGGAGGACACAATGGAGTTGTCAACCGTGATGGCGAGATCATGGAACGGGCAGTCCTTCCCGGGAGGAAGAGGAGCTCCGTCTTGCTGAGGTTCAGCTTGAGGTGGTGATCCGTCATCCACACTGATATGTCTGCCAGACATGCAGAGATGCGATTCGCCACCTGGTCAGAAGGGGGAAAGGAGAAGATTAATTGTGTGTCGTCTGCATAGCAATGATAGGAGAGACCATGTGAGGTTATGACAGAGCCAAGTGACTTGGTGTATAGCGAGAATAAGAGAGGGCCTAGAACAGAGCCCTGGGGGACACCAGTGGTGAGAGCGCGTGGTGAGGAGACAGATTCTCGCCACGCCACCTGGTAGGAGCGACCTGTCAGGTAGGACGCAATCCAAGCGTGGGCCGCGCCGGAGATGCCCAACTCGGAGAGGGTGGAGAGGAGGATCTGATGGTTCACAGTATCGAAGGCAGCCGATAGGTCTAGAAGGATGAGAGCAGAGGAGAGAGAGTTAGCTTTAGCAGTGCGGAGCGCCTCCGTGATACAGAGAAGAGCAGTCTCAGTTGAATGACTAGTCTTGAAACCTGACTGATTTGGATCAAGAAGGTCATTCTGAGAGAGATAGCGGTAGAGCTGGCCAAGGACGGCACGCTCAAGAGTTTTGGAGAGAAAAGAGAGAAGGGATACTGGTCTGTAGTTGTTGACATCGGAGGGATCGAGTGTAGGTTTTTTCAGAAGGGGTGCAACTCTCGCTCTCTTGAAGACGGGAGGGACGTAGCCAGCGGTCAGGGATGAGTTGATGAGCGAGGTAAGGTAAGGGAGAAGGTCTCCGGAAATGGTCTGGAGAAGAGAGGAGGGGATAGGGTCAAGCGGGCAGGTTGTTGGGCGGCCGGCCGTCACAAGACGCGAGATTTCATCTGGAGAGAGAGGGGAGAAAGAGGTCAGAGCATAGGGTAGGGCAGTGTGAGCAGAACCAGCGGTGTCGTTTGACTTAGCAAACGAGGATCGGATGTCATCGACCTTCTTTTCAAAATGGTTGACGAAGTCATCTGCAGAGAGGGAGGAGGGAGGGGGGAGGATTCAGGAGGGAGGAGAAGGTGGCAAAGAGCTTCCTAGGGTTAGAGGCAGATGCTTGGAATTTAGAATGGTAGAAAGTGGCTTTAGCAGCAGAGACAGAGGAGGAAAATGTAGAGAGGAGGGAGTGAAAGGATGCCAGGTCCGCAGGGGAGGCGAGTTTTCCTCCATTTCCGCTCGGCTGCCCGGAGCCCTGTTCTGTGAGCTCGCAATGAGTCGTCGAGCCACGGAGCGGGAGGGGGGAGGACCGAGCCGGCCTGGAGGATAGGGGACATAGGGAGTCAAAGGATGCAGTAAGGGAGGAGAGGAGGGTTGAGGAGGCAGAATCAGGAGATAGGTTGGAGAAAGTTTGAGCAGAGGGAAGAGAAGATAGGATGGAAGAGGAGAGAGTAGCGGGGGGAGAGAGAGCGAAGATTGGGACGGCGCGATACCATCCGAGTAGGGGCAGTGTGGGAAGTGTTGGATGAGAGCGAGAGGGAAAAGGATACAAGGTAGTGGTCGGAGACTTGGAGGGGAGTTGCAATGAGGTTAGTGGAAGAACAGCATCTAGTAAAGATGAGGTCAAGCGTATTGCCTGCCTTGTGAGTAGGGGGAGGGGTGAGAGGGTGAGGTCAAAAGAGGAGAGGAGGGAAAGAAGGAGGCAGAGAGGAATGAGTCAAAGGTAGACGTGGGGAGGTTAAAGTCGCCCAGAACTGTGAGAGGTGAGCCGTCCTCAGGAAAGGAGCTTATCAAGGCATCAAGCTCATTGATGAACTCTCCGAGGGAACCTGGAGGGCGATAAATGATAAGGATGTTAAGCTTGAAAGGGCTGGTAACTGTGACAGCATGGAATTCAAAGGAGGCAATAGACAGATGGGTAAGGGGAGAAAGAGAGAAAGACCACTTGGGAGAGATGAGGATCCCGGTGCCACCACCCCGCTGACCAGAAGCTCTCGGGTGTGCGAGAACACGTGGGCGGACGAGGAGAGAGCAGTAGGAGTAGCAGTGTTATCTGTGGTGATCCATGTTTCCGTCAGTGCCAAGAAGTCAAGGGACTGGAGGGAGGCATAGGCTGAGATGAACTCTGCCTTGTTGGCCGCAGATTGGCAGTTCCAGAGGCTACCAGAGACCTGGAACTCCACGTGGGTCGTACGGCTGGGACCACCAGGTTAGGGTGG
>NW_026280853.1:0-3590 GCF_023373465.1 Oncorhynchus keta | reverse complement strand
CAAACAAAAAAACTTGCAGAAGACGTACAAAAATGTCACAAAATGTTGTCAATATATGAACTGTTTCAGATGGGAAGCATGAGGACGCCTTTACCTGTAATATGATACTGGTCTAACCAGCACTTTACCTGTAATATGATACTGGTCTAACCAGCACTTTACCTGTAATATGATACTGGTCTAACCAGCACTTTACCTGTAATATGTTACTGGTCTAACCAGCACTTTACCTGTAATATGATACTGGTCTAACCAGCACTTTACCTGTAATATGATACTGGTCTAACCAGCACTTTACCTGTAATATGATACTGGTCTAACCAGCACTTTACCTGTAATATGATACTGGTCTAACCAGCACTTTACCTGTAATATGATACTGGTCTAACCAGCACTTTACCTGTAATATGATACTGGTCTAACCAGCACTTTACCTGTAATATGATACTGGTCTAACCAGCACTTTACCTGTAATATGATACTGGTCTAACCAGCACTTTACCTGTAATATGATACTGGTCTAACCAGCACTTTACCTGTAATATGATACTGGTCTAACCAGCACTTTACCTGTAATATGTTACTGGTCTAACCAGCACTTTACCTGTAATATGATACTGGTCTAACCAGCACTTTACCTGTAATATGATACTGGTCTAACCAGCACTTTACCTGTAATATGATACTGGTCTAACCAGCACTTTACCTGTAATATGTTACTGGTCTAACCAGCACTTTACCTGTAATATGTTACTGGTCTAACCAGCACTTTACCTGTAATATGATACTGGTCTAACCAGCACTTTACCTGTAATATGATACTGGTCTAACCAGCACTTTACCTGTAATATGATACTGGTCTAACCAGCACTTTACCTGTAATATGATACTGGTCTAACCAGCACTTTACCTGTAATATGATACTGGTCTAACCAGCACTTTACCTGTAATATGATACTGGTCTAACCAGCACTTCTCTCACTGGAAGTCTTTAGCCTCAACAGACATGGCTGAGCCCGTTACTGCACTCCGTTATTTGGGACAGGCTGTGTCCATTACTGCACTCCGTTATTTGGGACAGGCTGTGTCCATTACTGCACTCCGTTATTTGGGACAGGCTGTGTCCGTTATTGCACTCCGTTATTTGGGACAGGCTGTGTCCGTTATTGCACTCCGTTATTTGGGACAGGCTGTGCCCGTTACTGCACTCCGTTATTTGGGACAGGCTGTGTCCGTTATTGCACTCCGTTATTTGGGACAGGCTGTGCCAGTTACTGCACTCCGTTATTTGGCAAGGCCCGTTACTGCACTCCGTTTTTGGGACAGGCAAGCCCCGTTACTGCACTCCGTTATTTGGGACAGGCAAGGCCCGTTACTGTAGAGGTCAGATGAGGAAGGTCAGAGTCCTCTATGTTGGAATAGACTCAATGTCAGGCTCTGGTGGCATTGGCACTAACAGCTTATCTTAACTGAGGAGGTTTTAAAAACAGACCGTGTCTGTTCGTTGGACTAATAACTAGGGGAGAAGTGAAAGCATGAACCTCCGCCACAGCAGGTGCTTTAGTCAATGCCCCTTTACACTCACAAATGAAAGCAAATGCATTCTCCCATAACTCTGACCTCAGGTGATATAGATAGCTGGACCAAGGAAATAACCTAACAATTTCACCACCTCCATGGTCTAACATTGGCAGCAGTTAGCCTAGCGGTTAGAGGCAAGCCAGCACAAATAAAATACCTGTATGTATGCGTGTCTTTCGAAGGGGTTGGGTTAAAAGTGGAAGCCAAATTTCAGTTGGACCTTGGGTGCAATTGACCAACGCAGCAATTTTAACGACCTGCTGCTTTCTCTTTCATATTGGCAACAGTATGTTGTTATGTGTTGTGGGACTCAGCTGACTGCCGGGAGATGGCTTTTTGGGCACGTACACCTTCCACATCAGTGCTTTGAATGCACAGATACCAAGTTGACATCCCGAGGCCCATTGTGAGACTTAAAAAAGAAGAAGCTATCTTTGACCAACAGATGCATATCTGTATTCCCAGTCATGTGAAATCCGTAGATTAGGGCCTGATGAATTTATTTTAATTGACTGATTTCCTCATATGAACTGTAACTATCCTTATTATTATTATATTTTGTTTAACCTTTATTTAACGAGGCAAGTCAGTTAAGAACAAATTGTTATTTACAATGACGCCCTAAGATATTTGGCATAATTTCTCAAGTGAAAGAATGTACACGATAACGAGTCGATCTCTTGTTGAATGACAACAAACACTTCATTGAAGAATCCCTACTGTTGACCAATCACCGACTAAGAGGCGTAGATTTGGCGACCAAACTGACTTGTTGTGTACAAACAAGCTGAAAAAACAAACAAAAAACTTGCAGAAGACGTACAAAAATGTCACAAAATGTTGTCAATATATGAACTGTTTCAGATGGGAAGCATGAGACGCCTTTACCTGTAATATGATACTGGTCTAACCAGCACTTTACCTGTAATATGATACTGGTCTAACCAGCACTTTACCTGTAAATATGATACTGGTCTAACCAGCACTTTACCTGTAATATGATACTGGTCTAACCAGCACTTTACCTGTAATGTGATACTGGTCTAACCAGCACTTTACCTGTAATGTGATACTGGTCTAACCAGCACTTTACCTGTAATATGATACTGGTCTAACCAACACTTTACCTGTAATATGATACTGGTCTAACCAGCACTTTACCTGTAATATGATACTGGTCTAACCAGCACTTTACCTGTAATATGATACTGGTCTAACCAACACTTTACCTGTAATATGATACTGGTCTAACCAGCACTTTACCTGTAATATGATACTGGTCTAACCAACACTTTACCTGTAATATGATACTGGTCTAACCAGCACTTTACCTGTAATATGATACTGGTCTAACCAGCACTTTACCTGTAATATGATACTGGTCTAACCAGCACTTTACCTGTAATGATACTGGTCTAACCAGCACTTTACCTGTAATATGATACTGGTCTAACCAGCACTTTACCTGTAATATGATACTGGTCTAACCAGCACTTTACCTGTAATATGATACTGGTCTAACCAGCACTTTACCTGTAATATGATACTGGTCTAACCAGCACTTTACCTGTAATGTGATACTGGTCTAACCAGCACTTTACCTGTAATGTGATACTGGTCTAACCAGCACTTTACCTGTAATATGATACTGGTCTAACCAGCACTTTACCTGTAATATGATACTGGTCTAACCAGCACTTTACCTGTAATATGATACTGGTCGAACCAGCACTTTACCTGTAATATGATACTGGTCTAACCAGCACTTCTCTCACTGGAAGTCTTTAGCCTCAACAGACATGGCTGAGCCCGTTACTGCACTCCGTTATTTGGGACAGGCTGTGTCCTTTACTGCACTCCGTTATTTGGGACAGGCTGTGCCCGTTACTACCCCCCGTTATTTGGGACAGGCTGTGTCCGTTATTGCACTCCGTTATTTGGGACAGGCTGTGCCCGTTACTGCACTCCGTTATTTGGGACAGGCTGTGTCCGTTATTGCACTCCGTTAT
>NW_026280852.1:0-85498 GCF_023373465.1 Oncorhynchus keta | reverse complement strand
GTTTCCCTGAGTTGACACCTGTTCTTTGTTCTCTACAGATTTAACATCACCTCTAAAGACACGTTCTTTGACAACGCAACACGCAGTCGAATAGTGAGTCTGTCATTCAGGATGTTTCTCTGTGTTATATGAATGTTAAGAATCAATGGGAATACGTTTAGTGAGTCTGTCATTCAGGATGTTTCTCTGTGTTATATGAATGTTAAGAATCAATGGGAATACGTTTAGTGAGTCTGTCATTCAGGATGTTTCTCTGTGTTATATGAATGTTAAGAATCAATGGGAATACGTTTAGTGAGTCTGTCATTCAGGATGTTTCTCTGTGTTATATGAATGTTAAGAATCAATGGGAATACGTTTTCGGCTCTCTGTTTCTCTCTGACACAATATTCTGTGTGACCTAACCCCCTCAGGCGTACGAGATCCTGAGACGCACCGCCTGCACACGCACCAGCATATCCATGGGTGAGTGACCTCTAACCCCTGATTTGCCCAAAGTTGCCTACTTTTTGAGGTCATTGACCTTCTCCATGGTTCCTTGGTATAGGTCCAGACAGGGGAACAGTGAGTGATTGGTGTTCCTCAGTACAGGTCCAGACAGGGGAACAGTGAGTGATTGGTGTTCCTCAGTACAGGTCCAGACAGGGGAACAGTGAGTGATTGGTGTTCTCCATGGCTCCATCTCCATGGTTCCTCAGTACAGGTCCAGACAGGGGAACAGTGAGTGATTGGTGTTCTCCATGGTTCCTCAGTACAGGTCCAGACAGGGGAACAGTGAGTGATTGGAGTTCTCCATGGTTCCTCAGTACAGGTCCAGACAGGGGTACAGTGAGTGATTGGTGTTCTCCATGGTTCCTCAGTACAGGTCCAGACAGGGGAACAGTGAGTGATTGGTGTTCTCCATGGTTCCTCAGTACAGGTCCAGACAGGGGAACAGTGAGTGATTGGTGTTCTCCATGGTTCCTCAGTACAGGTCCAGACAGGGGAACAGTGAGTGATTGGTGTTCTCCATGGTTCCTCAGTACAGGTCCAGACAGGGGAACAGTGAGTGATTGGTGTTCTCCATGGTTCCTCAGTACAGGTCCAGACAGGGGAACAGTGAGTGATTGGTGTTCTCCATGGTTCCTCAGTACAGGTCCAGACAGGGGAACAGTGAGTGATTGGTGTTCTCCATGGTTCCTCAGTACAGGTCCAGACAGGGGAACAGTGAGTGATTGGTGTTCTCCATGGTTCCTCAGTACAGGTCCAGACAGGGGAACAGTGAGTGATTGGTGTTACTCAGTACAGGTCCAGACAGGGGTACAGTGAGTGATTGGTGTTCTCCATGGTTCCTCAGTACAGGTCCAGACAGGGGAACAGTGAGTGATTGGTGTTCCTCAGTACAGGTCCAGACAGGGGAACAGTGAGTGATTGTGTTCTCCATGGTTCCTCAGTACAGGTCCAGACAGGGGAACAGTGAGTGATTGGTGTTCTCCATGGTTCCTCAGTACAGGTCCAGACAGGGGTACAGTGAGTGATTGGTGTTCTCCATGGTTCCTCAGTACAGGTCCAGACAGGGGAACAGTTGATTGGTACTCCAGGTTCCTCAGTACAGGTCCAGACAGGGGAACAGTGAGTGATTGGTGTTCTCCATGGTTCCTCAGTACAGGTCCAGACAGGGGAACAGTGAGTGATTGGTGTTCTCCATGGTTCCTCAGTACAGGTCCAGACAGGGGAACAGTGAGTGATTGGTGTTCTCCATGGTTCCTCAGTACAGGTCCAGACAGGGGTACAGTGAGTGATTGGTGTTCTCCATGGTTCCATCTCCATGGTTCCTTGGTACAGGTCCAGACAGGGGAACAGTGAGTGATTGGTGTTCTCCATGGTTCCTCAGTACAGGTCCAGACAGGGAACAGTGAGTGATTGGTGTTCTCCATGGTTCCTCAGTACAGGTCCAGACAGGGGTACAGTGAGTGATTGGTGTTCTCCATGGTTCCTCAGTACAGGTCCAGACAGGGGAACAGTGAGTGATTGGTGTTCTCCATGGTTCCATCTCCATGGTTCCTCAGTATTGGTCCAGACAGGGGAACAGTGAGTGATTGGTGTTCTCCATGGTTCCTCAGTACAGGTCCAGACAGGGGTACAGTGAGTGATTGGTGTTCTCCATGGTTCCTCAGTACAGGTCCAGACAGGGGTACAGTGAGTGATTGGTGTTCTCCATGGTTCCTCAGTACAGGTCCAGACAGGGGTACAGTGAGTGATTGGTGTTCTCCATGGTTCCTCAGTACAGGTCCAGACAGGGGTACAGTGAGTGATTGGTGTTCTCCATGGTTCCTCAGTACAGGTCCAGACAGGGGAACAGTGAGTGATTGGTGTTCTCCATGGTTCCTCAGTACAGGTCCAGACAGGGGTACAGTGAGTGATTGGTGTTCTCCATGGTTCCTCAGTACAGGTCCAGACAGGGGAACAGTGAGTGATTGGTGTTCTCCATGGTTCCTCAGTACAGGTCCAGACAGGGGAACAGTGAGTGATTGGTGTTCTCCATGGTTCCTCAGTACAGGTCCAGACAGGGGTACAGTGAGTGATTGGTGTTCTCCATGGTTCCTCAGTACAGGTCCAGACAGGGGAACAGTGAGTGATTGGTGTTCTCCATGGTTCCTCAGTACAGGTCCAGACAGGGGTACAGTGAGTGATTGGTGTTCTCCATGGTTCCTCAGTACAGGTCCAGACAGGGGTACAGTGAGTGATTGGTGTTCTCCATGGTTCCTCAGTACAGGTCCAGACAGGGGAACAGTGAGTGATTGGTGTTCTCCATGGTTCCTCAGTACAGGTCCAGACAGGGGAACAGTGAGTGATTGGTGTTCTCCATGGTTCCTCAGTACAGGTCCAGACAGGGGTACAGTGAGTGATTGGTGTTCTCCATGGTTCCTCAGTACAGGTCCAGACAGGGGTACAGTGAGTGATTGGTGTTCTCCATGGTTCCTCAGTACAGGTCCAGACAGGGGAACAGTGAGTGATTGGTGTTCTCCATGGTTCCTCAGTACAGGTCCAGACAGGGGTACAGTGAGTGATTGGTGTTCTCCATGGTTCCTCAGTACAGGTCCAGACAGGGTACAGTGAGTGATTGGTGTTCTCCATGGTTCCTCAGTACAGGTCCAGACAGGGGTACAGTGAGTGATTGGTGTTCTCCATGGTTCCTCAGTACAGGTCCAGACAGGGGTACAGTGAGTGATTGGTGTTCTCCATGGTTCCTCAGTACAGGTCCAGACAGGGGGTACAGTGAGTGATTGGTGTTCTCCATGGTTCCTCAGTACAGGTCCAGACAGGGGAACAGTGAGTGATTGGTGTTCTCCATGGTTCCTCAGTACAGGTCCAGACAGGGGAACAGTGAGTGATTGGTGTTCTCCATGGTTCCTCAGTACAGGTCCAGACAGGGGTACAGTGAGTGATTGGTGTTCTCCATGGTTCCTCAGTACAGGTCCAGACAGGGGAACAGTGAGTGATTGGTGTTCTCCATGGTTCCTCAGTACAGGTCCAGACAGGGGAACAGTGAGTGATTGGTGTTCTCCATGGTTCCTCAGTACAGGTCCAGACAGGGGTACAGTGAGTGATTGGTGTTCTCCATGGTTCCTCAGTACAGGTCCAGACAGGGGAACAGTGAGTGATTGGTGTTCTCCATGGTTCCTCAGTACAGGTCCAGACAGGGGTACAGTGAGTGATTGGTGTTCTCCATGGTTCCTCAGTACAGGTCCAGACAGGGGAACAGTGAGTGATTGGTGTTCTCCATGGTTCCTCAGTACAGGTCCAGACAGGGGTACAGTGAGTGATTGGTGTTCTCCATGGTTCCTCAGTACAGGTCCAGACAGGGGAACAGTGAGTGATTGGTGTTCTCCATGGTTCCTCAGTACAGGTCCAGACAGGGGTACAGTGAGTGATTGGTGTTCTCCATGGTTCCTCAGTACAGGTCCAGACAGGGGAACAGTGAGTGATTGGTGTTCTCCATGGTTCCTCAGTACAGGTCCAGACAGGGGAACAGTGAGTGATTGGTGTTCTCCATGGTTCCTCAGTACAGGTCCAGACAGGGGTACAGTGAGTGATTGGTGTTCTCCATGGTTCCTCTCCATGGTTCCTTGGTACAGGTCCAGACAGGGGAACAGTGAGTGATTGGTGTTCTCCATGGTTCCTCAGTACAGGTCCAGACAGGGGAACAGTGAGTGATTGGTGTTCTCCATGGTTCCTCAGTACAGGTCCAGACAGGGGTACAGTGAGTGATTGGTGTTCTCCATGGTTCCTCAGTACAGGTCCAGACAGGGGAACAGTGAGTGATTGGTGTTCTCCATGGTTCCTCAGTGGTTCCAGACAGGGGAACAGTGAGTGATTGGTGTTCTCCATGGTTCCTCAGTACAGGTCCAGACAGGGGAACAGTGAGTGATTGGTGTTCTCCATGGTTCCTCAGTACAGGTCCAGACAGGGGAACAGTGAGTGATTGGTGTTCTCCATGGTTCCTCAGTACAGGTCCAGACAGGGGAACAGTGAGTGATTGGTGTTCTCCATGGTTCCTCAGTACAGGTCCAGACAGGGGAACAGTGAGTGATTGGTGTTCTCCATGGTTCCTCAGTACAGGTCCAGACAGGGGAACAGTGAGTGATTGGTGTTCTCCATGGTTCCTCAGTACAGGTCCAGACAGGGAACAGTGAGTGATTGGTGTTCTCCATGGTTCCTCAGTACAGGTCCAGACAGGGGAACAGTGAGTGATTGGTGTTCTCCATGGTTCCTCAGTACAGGTCCAGACAGGGGAACAGTGAGTGATTGGTGTTCTCCATGGTTCCTCAGTACAGGTCCAGACAGGGGAACAGTGAGTGATTGGTGTTCTCCATGGTTCCTCAGTACAGGTCCAGACAGGGGAACAGTGAGTGATTGGTGTTCTCCATGGTTCCTCAGTACAGGTCCAGACAGGGGAACAGTGAGTGATTGGTGTTCTCCATGGTTCCTCAGTACAGGTCCAGACAGGGGAACAGTGAGTGATTGGTGTTCTCCATGGTTCCTCAGTACAGGTCCAGACAGGGGTAACAGTGAGTGATTGGTGTTCTCCATGGTTCCTCAGTACAGGTCCAGACAGGGGAACAGTGAGTGATTGGTGTTCTCCATGGTTCCTCAGTACAGGTCCAGACAGGGGTACAGTGAGTGATTGGTGTTCTCCATGGTTCCATCTCCATGGTTCCTCAGTACAGGTCCAGACAGGGGAACAGTGAGTGATTGGTGTTCTCCATGGTTCCTCAGTACAGGTCCAGACAGGGGTAACAGTGAGTGATTGGTGTTCTCCATGGTTCCTCAGTACAGGTCCAGACAGGGGTACAGTGAGTGATTGGTGTTCTCCATGGTTCCTCAGTACAGGTCCAGACAGGGGAACAGTGAGTGATTGGTGTTCTCCATGGTTCCTTCTCCATGGTTCCTCAGTACAGGTCCAGACAGGGGTACAGTGAGTGATTGGTGTTCTCCATGGTTCCTCAGTACAGGTCCAGACAGGGGTACAGTGAGTGATTGGTGTTCTCCATGGTTCCTCAGTACAGGTCCAGACAGGGGTACAGTGAGTGATTGGTGTTCTCCATGGTTCCTCAGTACAGGTCCAGACAGGGGTACAGTGAGTGATTGGTGTTCTCCATGGTTCCTCAGTACAGGTCCAGACAGGGGTACAGTGAGTGATTGGTGTTCTCCATGGTTCCTCAGTACAGGTCCAGACAGGGGAACAGTGAGTGATTGGTGTTCTCCATGGTTCCTCAGTACAGGTCCAGACAGGGGTACAGTGAGTGATTGGTGTTCTCCATGGTTCCTCAGTACAGGTCCAGACAGGGGAACAGTGAGTGATTGGTGTTCTCCATGGTTCCTCAGTACAGGTCCAGACAGGGGTACAGTGAGTGATTGGTGTTCTCCATGGTTCCTCAGTACAGGTCCAGACAGGGGTACAGTGAGTGATTGGTGTTCTCCATGGTTCCTCAGTACAGGTCCAGACAGGGGAACAGTGAGTGATTGGTGTTCTCCATGGTTCCTCAGTACAGGTCCAGACAGGGGTACAGTGAGTGATTGGTGTTCTCCATGGTTCCTCAGTACAGGTCCAGACAGGGGTACAGTGAGTGATTGGTGTTCTCCATGGTTCCTCAGTACAGGTCCAGACAGGGGAACAGTGAGTGATTGGTGTTCTCCATGGTTCCTCAGTACAGGTCCAGACAGGGGTACAGTGAGTGATTGGTGTTCTCCATGGTTCCTCAGTACAGGTCCAGACAGGGGAACAGTGAGTGATTGGTGTTCTCCATGGTTCCTCAGTACAGGTCCAGACAGGGGTACAGTGAGTGATTGGTGTTCTCCATGGTTCCTCAGTACAGGTCCAGACAGGGGTACAGTGAGTGATTGGTGTTCTCCATGGTTCCTCAGTACAGGTCCAGACAGGGGAACAGTGAGTGATTGGTGTTCTCCATGGTTCCTCAGTACAGGTCCAGACAGGGGTACAGTGAGTGATTGGTGTTCTCCATGGTTCCTCAGTACAGGTCCAGACAGGGGAACAGTGAGTGATTGGTGTTCTCCATGGTTCCTCAGTACAGGTCCAGACAGGGGTACAGTGAGTGATTGGTGTTCTCCATGGTTCCTCAGTACAGGTCCAGACAGGGGAACAGTGAGTGATTGGTGTTCTCCATGGTTCCTCAGTACAGGTCCAGACAGGGGTACAGTGAGTGATTGGTGTTCTCCATGGTTCCTCAGTACAGGTCCAGACAGAGGGAACAGTGAGTGATTGGTGTTCTCCATGGTTCCTCAGTACAGGTCCAGACAGGGGTACAGTGAGTGATTGGTGTTCTCCATGGTTCCTCAGTACAGGTCCAGACAGGGGAACAGTGAGTGATTGGTGTTCTCCATGGTTCCTCAGTACAGGTCCAGACAGGGGAACAGTGAGTGATTGGTGTTCTCCATGGTTCCTCAGTACAGGTCCAGACAGGGGAACAGTGAGTGATTGGTGTTCTCCATGGTTCCTCAGTACAGGTCCAGACAGGGGAACAGTGAGTGATTGGTGTTCTCCATGGTTCCTCAGTACAGGTCCAGACAGGGGTACAGTGAGTGATTGGTGTTCTCCATGGTTCCTCAGTACAGGTCCAGACAGGGGAACAGTGAGTGATTGGTGTTCTCCATGGTTCCTCAGTACAGGTCCAGACAGGGGTACAGTGAGTGATTGGTGTTCTCCATGGTTCCTCAGTACAGGTCCAGACAGGGGTACAGTGAGTGATTGGTGTTCTCCATGGTTCCTCAGTACAGGTCCAGACAGGGGAACAGTGAGTGATTGGTGTTCTCCATGGTTCCTCAGTACAGGTCCAGACAGGGGTACAGTGAGTGATTGGTGTTCTCCATGGTTCCTCAGTACAGGTCCAGACAGGGGAACAGTGAGTGATTGGTGTTCTCCATGGTTCCTCAGTACAGGTCCAGACAGGGGAACAGTGAGTGATTGGTGTTCTCCATGGTTCCTCAGTACAGGTCCAGACAGGGGTACAGTGAGTGATTGGTGTTCTCCATGGTTCCTCAGTACAGGTCCAGACAGGGGAACAGTGAGTGATTGGTGTTCTCCATGGTTCCTCAGTACAGGTCCAGACAGGGGAACAGTGAGTGATTGGTGTTCTCCATGGTTCCTCAGTACAGGTCCAGACAGGGGTACAGTGAGTGATTGGTGTTCTCCATGGTTCCTCAGTACAGGTCCAGACAGGGGAACAGTGAGTGATTGGTGTTCTCCATGGTTCCTCAGTACAGGTCCAGACAGGGGAACAGTGAGTGATTGGTGTTCTCCATGGTTCCTCAGTACAGGTCCAGACAGGGGAACAGTGAGTGATTGGTGTTCTCCATGGTTCCTCAGTACAGGTCCAGACAGGGGTACAGTGAGTGATTGGTGTTCTCCATGGTTCCTCAGTACAGGTCCAGACAGGGGTACAGTGAGTGATTGGTGTTCTCCATGGTTCCTCAGTACAGGTCCAGACAGGGGTACAGTGAGTGATTGGTGTTCTCCATGGTTCCTCAGTACAGGTCCAGACAGGGGTACAGTGAGTGATTGGTGTTCTCCATGGTTCCTCAGTACAGGTCCAGACAGGGTACAGTGAGTGATTGGTGTTCTCCATGGTTCCTCAGTACAGGTCCAGACAGGGGAACAGTGAGTGATTGGTGTTCCTCAGTACAGGTCCAGACAGGGGTACAGTGAGTGATTGGTGTTCTCCATGGTTCCTCAGTACAGGTCCAGACAGGGGAACAGTGAGTGATTGGTGTTCTCCATGGTTCCTCAGTACAGGTCCAGACAGGGGAACAGTGAGTGATTGGTGTTCTCCATGGTTCCTCAGTACAGGTCCAGACAGGGGAACAGTGAGTGATTGGTGTTCTCCATGGTTCCTCAGTACAGGTCCAGACAGGGGTACAGTGAGTGATTGGTGTTCTCCATGGTTCCTCAGTACAGGTCCAGACAGGGGAACAGTGAGTGATTGGTGTTCTCCATGGTTCCTCAGTACAGGTCCAGACAGGGGTACAGTGAGTGATTGGTGTTCTCCATGGTTCCTCAGTACAGGTCCAGACAGGGGTACAGTGAGTGATTGGTGTTCTCCATGGTTCCTCAGTACAGGTCCAGACAGGGGTACAGTGAGTGATTGGTGTTCTCCATGGTTCCTCAGTACAGGTCCAGACAGGGGAACAGTGAGTGATTGGTGTTCTCCATGGTTCCTCAGTACAGGTCCAGACAGGGGTACAGTGAGTGATTGGTGTTCTCCATGGTTCCTCAGTACAGGTCCAGACAGGGGAACAGTGAGTGATTGGTGTTCTCCATGGTTCCTCAGTACAGGTCCAGACAGGGGTACAGTGAGTGATTGGTGTTCTCCATGGTTCCTCAGTACAGGTCCAGACAGGGGAACAGTGAGTGATTGGTGTTCTCCATGGTTCCTCAGTACAGGTCCAGACAGGGGTACAGTGAGTGATTGGTGTTCTCCATGGTTCCTCAGTACAGGTCCAGACAGGGGTACAGTGAGTGATTGGTGTTCTCCATGGTTCCTCAGTACAGGTCCAGACAGGGGAACAGTGAGTGATTGGTGTTCTCCATGGTTCCTCAGTACAGGTCCAGACAGGGGAACAGTGAGTGATTGGTGTTCTCCATGGTTCCTCAGTACAGGTCCAGACAGGGGTACAGTGAGTGATTGGTGTTCTCCATGGTTCCTCAGTACAGGTCCAGACAGGGGTACAGTGAGTGATTGGTGTTCTCCATGGTTCCTCAGTACAGGTCCAGACAGGGGAACAGTGAGTGATTGGTGTTCTCCATGGTTCCTCAGTACAGGTCCAGACAGGGGTACAGTGAGTGATTGGTGTTCTCCATGGTTCCTCAGTACAGGTCCAGACAGGGGAACAGTGAGTGATTGGTGTTCTCCATGGTTCCTCAGTACAGGTCCAGACAGGGGAACAGTGAGTGATTGGTGTTCTCCATGGTTCCTCAGTACAGGTCCAGACAGGGGAACAGTGAGTGATTGGTGTTCTCCATGGTTCCTCAGTACAGGTCCAGACAGGGGTACAGTGAGTGATTGGTGTTCTCCATGGTTCCTCAGTACAGGTCCAGACAGGGGTACAGTGAGTGATTGGTGTTCTCCATGGTTCCTCAGTACAGGTCCAGACAGGGGAACAGTGAGTGATTGGTGTTCTCCATGGTTCCTCAGTACAGGTCCAGACAGGGGTACAGTGAGTGATTGGTGTTCTCCATGGTTCCTCAGTACAGGTCCAGACAGGGGTACAGTGAGTGATTGGTGTTCTCCATGGTTCCTCAGTACAGGTCCAGACAGGGGTACAGTGAGTGATTGGTGTTCTCCATGGTTCCTCAGTACAGGTCCAGACAGGGGAACAGTGAGTGATTGGTGTTCTCCATGGTTCCTCAGTACAGGTCCAGACAGGGGTACAGTGAGTGATTGGTGTTCTCCATGGTTCCTCAGTACAGGTCCAGACAGGGGAACAGTGAGTGATTGGTGTTCTCCATGGTTCCTCAGTACAGGTCCAGACAGGGGTACAGTGAGTGATTGGTGTTCTCCATGGTTCCTCAGTACAGGTCCAGACAGGGGTACAGTGAGTGATTGGTGTTCTCCATGGTTCCTCAGTACAGGTCCAGACAGGGGAACAGTGAGTGATTGGTGTTCTCCATGGTTCCTCAGTACAGGTCCAGACAGGGGAACAGTGAGTGATTGGTGTTCTCCATGGTTCCTCAGTACAGGTCCAGACAGGGGAACAGTGAGTGATTGGTGTTCTCCATGGTTCCTCAGTACAGGTCCAGACAGGGGTACAGTGAGTGATTGGTGTTCTCCATGGTTCCTCAGTACAGGTCCAGACAGGGGAACAGTGAGTGATTGGTGTTCTCCATGGTTCCTCAGTACAGGTCCAGACAGGGGTACAGTGAGTGATTGGTGTTCTCCATGGTTCCTCAGTACAGGTCCAGACAGGGGAACAGTGAGTGATTGGTGTTCTCCATGGTTCCTCAGTACAGGTCCAGACAGGGGAACAGTGAGTGATTGGTGTTCTCCATGGTTCCTCAGTACAGGTCCAGACAGGGGAACAGTGAGTGATTGGTGTTCTCCATGGTTCCTCAGTACAGGTCCAGACAGGGGAACAGTGAGTGATTGGTGTTCTCCATGGTTCCTCAGTACAGGTCCAGACAGGGGAACAGTGAGTGATTGGTGTTCTCCATGGTTCCTCAGTACAGGTCCAGACAGGGGTACAGTGAGTGATTGGTGTTCTCCATGGTTCCTCAGTACAGGTCCAGACAGGGGTACAGTGAGTGATTGGTGTTCTCCATGGTTCCTCAGTACAGGTCCAGACAGGGGTACAGTGAGTGATTGGTGTTCTCCATGGTTCCTCAGTACAGGTCCAGACAGGGGTACAGTGAGTGATTGGTGTTCTCCATGGTTCCTCAGTACAGGTCCAGACAGGGGAACAGTGAGTGATTGGTGTTCTCCATGGTTCCTCAGTACAGGTCCAGACAGGGGTACAGTGAGTGATTGGTGTTCTCCATGGTTCCTCAGTACAGGTCCAGACAGGGGAACAGTGAGTGATTGGTGTTCTCCATGGTTCCTCAGTACAGGTCCAGACAGGGGTACAGTGAGTGATTGGTGTTCTCCATGGTTCCTCAGTACAGGTCCAGACAGGGGTACAGTGAGTGATTGGTGTTCTCCATGGTTCCTCAGTACAGGTCCAGACAGGGGAACAGTGAGTGATTGGTGTTCTCCATGGTTCCTCAGTACAGGTCCAGACAGGGGTACAGTGAGTGATTGGTGTTCTCCATGGTTCCTCAGTACAGGTCCAGACAGGGGTACAGTGAGTGATTGGTGTTCTCCATGGTTCCTCAGTACAGGTCCAGACAGGGGTACAGTGAGTGATTGGTGTTCTCCATGGTTCCTCAGTACAGGTCCAGACAGGGGTACAGTGAGTGATTGGTGTTCTCCATGGTTCCTCAGTACAGGTCCAGACAGGGGAACAGTGAGTGATTGGTGTTCTCCATGGTTCCTCAGTACAGGTCCAGACAGGGGTACAGTGAGTGATTGGTGTTCTCCATGGTTCCTCAGTACAGGTCCAGACAGGGGAACAGTGAGTGATTGGTGTTCTCCATGGTTCCTCAGTACAGGTCCAGACAGGGGTACAGTGAGTGATTGGTGTTCTCCATGGTTCCTCAGTACAGGTCCAGACAGGGGTACAGTGAGTGATTGGTGTTCTCCATGGTTCCTCAGTACAGGTCCAGACAGGGGTATAGTGAGTGATTGGTGTTCTCCATACAGGTTCCATGAGTGATTGGTGTTCTCCATGGTTCCTCAGTACAGGTCCAGACAGGGGAACAGTGAGTGATTGGTGTTCTCCATGGTTCCTCAGTACAGGTCCAGACAGGGGTACAGTGAGTGATTGGTGTTCTCCATGGTTCCTCAGTACAGGTCCAGACAGGGGAACAGTGAGTGATTGGTGTTCTCCATGGTTCCTCAGTACAGGTCCAGACAGGGGTACAGTGATTGTGATTGGTTCCATCTCCATGGTTCCTCAGTACAGGTCCAGACAGGGGAACAGTGAGTGATTGGTGTTCTCCATGGTTCCTCAGTACAGGTCCAGACAGGGGTACAGTGAGTGATTGGTGTTCTCCATGGTTCCTCAGTACAGGTCCAGACAGGGGAACAGTGAGTGATTGGTGTTCTCCATGGTTCCTCAGTACAGGTCCAGACAGGGGTAAGTGAGTGATTGGTGTTCTCCATGGTTCCTCAGTACAGGTAACAGGGGAACAGTGAGTGATTGGTGTTCTCCACCATACCCTGTCCAATAAATAACACGCAACCCTGTCCAATAAATGACACGCTACCCTGTCCAATAAATGACACGCTACCCTGTCCAATAAATGACACGCTACCCTGTCCAATAAATGACACGCTACCCTGTCCAATAAATAACACGCTACCCTGTCCAATAAATGACACGCTACCCTGTCCAATAAATGACACGCTACCCTGTCCAATAAATGACACGCTACCCTGTCCAATAAATGACACGCTACCCTGTCCAATAAATGACACGCTACCCTGTCCAATAAATGACACGCTACCCTGTCCAATAAATGACACGCTACCCTGTCCAATAAATGACACGCTACCCTGTCCAATAAATGACACGCTACCCTGTCCAATAAATGACACGCTACCCTGTCCAATAAATGACACGCTACCCTGTCCAATAAATGACACGCTACCCTGTCCAATAAATGACACTCTACCCTGTCCAATAAATGACACTCTACCCTGTCCAATAAATGACACGCTACCCTGTCCAATAAATGACACGCTACCCTGTCCAATAAATGACACGCTACCCTGTCCAATAAATGACACGCTACCCTGTCCAATAAATGACACGCTACCCTGTCCAATAAATGACACGCTACCCTGTCCAATAAATGACACTCTACCCTGTCCAATAAATGACACGCTACCCTGTCCAATAAATGACACGCTACCCTGTCCAATAAATGACACGCTACCCTGTCCAATAAATGACACGCTACCCTGTCCAATAAATGACACGCTACCCTCCTCCCAAAGCAAAATGTCGATCTGTCCTTATCAGCATTAGTTTTCGGTTGTTTTCTACATGTAAAACTAGATGGCGAGCTAGATGAATAGAATTCACGTATTGCCAGCTGATAATTATAAAGTAAAACGTTAACTACATAAAGCAATCTTGTTTCGTCTGTATTGGTAAAAGGAAATGTTAATGCAGGAACATTAGCACAGAGTGCTTCTCAAATGGACCATTTTATGCACGGTATTATACATATTAGGACACACCCTCTGTTTTTCTCTCTCTTCGCCTGAGCCTCTCTCCCTCTCCTCCTCTCTTCCCAGTTCCCTTTATTGTCCTCCTCTTCCCAGTTCCCTTTATCGTCCTCTCCTCCTCTCTTCCCAGTTCCCTTTATTGTCCTCTCCTCCTCTTCCCAGTTCCCTTTATTGTCCTCTCCTCCTCTTCCCAGTTCCCTTTATTGTCCTCTCCTCCTCTTCCCAGTTCCCTTTATTGTCCTCTCCTCCTCTTCCCAGTTCCCTTTATTGTCCTCCTCTTCCCAGTTCCCTTTATTGTCCTCTCCTCCTCTTCCCAGTTCCCTTTATTGTCCTCTCCTCCTCTTCCCAGTTCCCTTTATCGTCCTCTCCTCCTCTCTTCCCAGTTCCCTTTATCGTCCTCTCCTCCTCTCTTCCCAGTTCCCTTTATCGTCCTCCTCTCTTCCCAGTTCCCTTTATTGTCCTCCTCTCTTCCCAGTTCCCTTTATTGTCCTCCTCTCTTCCCAGTTCCCTTTATTGTCCTCCTCTCTTCCCAGTTCCCTTTATTGTCCTCCTCTCTTCCCAGTTCCCTTTATTGTCCTCCTCTCTTCCCAGTTCCCTTTATTGTCCTCCTCTCTTCCCAGTTCCCTTTATTGTCCTCCTCTCTTCCCAGTTCCCTTTATTGTCCTCCTCTCTTCCCAGTTCCCTTTATCGTCCTCTCCTCCTCTCTTCCCAGTTCCCTTTATTGTCCTCCTCTCTTCCCAGTTCCCTTTATTGTCCTCCTCTCTTCCCAGTTCCCTTTATTGTCCTCCTCTCTTCCCAGTTCCCTTTATTGTCCTCCTCTCTTCCCAGTTCCCTTTATTGTCCTCCTCTCTTCCCAGTTCCCTTTATCGTCCTCCTCTCTTCCCAGTTCCCTTTATTGTCCTCCTCTCTTCCCAGTTCCCTTTATTGTCCTCCTCTCTTCCCAGTTCCCTTTATTGTCCTCCTCTCTTCCCAGTTCCCTTTATCGTCCTCCTCTCTTCCCAGTTCCCTTTATTGTCCTCCTCTCTTCCCAGTTCCCTTTATCGTCCTCTCTCCTCTTCCCAGTTCCCTTTATTGTCCTCCTCTCTTCCCAGTTCCCTTTATTGTCCTCCTCTCTTCCCAGTTCCCTTTATTGTCCTCCTCTCTTCCCAGTTCCCTTTATTGTCCTCCTCTCTTCCCAGTTCCCTTTATCGTCCTCCTCTCTTCCCAGTTCCCTTTGTCCTCCTCTCTTCCCAGTTCCCTTTGTCCTCCTCTCTTCCCAGTTCCCTTTGTCCTCCTCTCTTCCCAGTTCCCTTTGTCCTCCTCTCTTCCCAGTTCCCTTTATTGTCCTCCTCTCTTCCCAGTTCCCTTTATTGTCCTCCTCTCTTCCCAGTTCCCTTTATCGTCCTCTCCTCCTCTCTTCCCAGTTCCCTTTATCGTCCTCCTCTCTTCCCAGTTCCCTTTATTGTCCTCCTCTCTTCCCAGTTCCCTTTATCGTCCTCCTCTCTTCCCAGTTCCCTTTATCGTCCTCCTCTCTTCCCAGTTCCCTTTATTGTCCTCCTCTCTTCCCAGTTCCCTTTATTGTCCTCCTCTCTTCCCAGTTCCCTTTATCGTCCTCCTCTCTTCCCAGTTCCCTTTATCGTCCTCCTCTCTTCCCAGTTCCCTTTATCGTCCTCTCCTCTCCTGAAGTGTGTTGTGGGGTCAGGCTGAGATTGAAGCAGAGGCATGTGGGAGTTGTGGTCCCTGTAGCTGTGCTGTGATTGGCTCGTTGGTGAAGCTAATCACTGTGATGTTTCTGGCTTCGTAGAGGTCTTGTTAATTAGTTCATGAGGTAATGAATCAATTAGTTAAAGCTGTTCCCACTGAGCCCACTGAGCTTCCTCTCATTTCCTTCCCGCTCCTCTCATTTCCTTCCCGCTCCTCTCATTTCCTTCCCGCTCCTCTCATTTCCTGCCCGCTCCTCTCATTTCCTGCCCGCTCCTCTCCTGCCCGCCCCTCTCATTTCCTGCCCGCCCCTCCTCTCATTTCCTGCCCGCTCCTCTCATTTCCTGCCCGCTCCTCTCCTGCCCGCTCCTCGCATTTCCTGCCCGCTCCTCTCCTGCCCGCTCCTCTCATTTCCTGCCCGCTCCTCTCCTGCCCGCTCCTCTCATTTCCTGCCCGCTCCTCTCCTGCCCGCTCTTCTCATTTCCTGCCCGCTCCTCTCCTGCCCTATTCTCTCCTCTCTGAATGGGAAAGCTGATACAGATCACTGAAGCATCTCTCACTAATATTAGATGAGTTTGTTGATACATTGAGTAACCGACACCTGTCCCTCTTTCTCTCTCAGGCATCACCACATTAATAGCTAAAGGTGTCTATGATTCAGCCTTCCCTCTCCATGATGTAAGTTCCTGTCCTTCCAGCTGCACATACAGTATTTGTGATGATGTTACTGTTAACCTCGTGATAATGTTGCTATTGATAACGCAAACTGTAATACACTGTGAGCTTTCTAATTGTGATGTGATTGGTCTGTCTGACTCCCCCCCTCTCTGCAGGGGGATTATAAGGTCGTGGGTCACTCTGAGAGGAATGACAGACAGGTAACTACTGCTCTACTGTACGATACTATAATATACTGTTGCTACAACCTGGCTCAAGATTGTTTGTTACAATGGGAAACCACACACTGAATGAAGGAATACAAAATTAATTTATTTCATAAATAAATAATATAATATATTATAATATTAATAAACACTCAACTATAATCAGATGAGGCATGACGGTCAGTAAATTAGGTGTCAACTGCCAAAACCACATCGAAACGACCAAAGGAATCTCTTGCTGAATGGGGAAACGACCAAAGGTCTGCATGGAGAGAGGAATCTCTTGCTGAATGGGGAAACGACCAAAGGTCTGCATGGAGAGAGGAATCTCTTGCTGAATGGGGAAACGACCAAAGGTCTGCATGGAGAGAGGAATCTCTTGCTGAATGGGGAAACGACCAAAGGTCTGCATGGAGAGAGGAATCTCTTGCTGAATGGGGAAACGACCAAAGGTCTGCATGGAGAGAGGAATCTCTTGCTGAATGGGGAAACGACCAAAGGTCTGCATGGAGAGAGGAATCTCTTGCTGAATGGGGAAACGACCAAAGGTCTGCGTGGAGAGAGGAATCTCTTGCTGAATGGAGAAACGACCAAAGGTCTGCGTGTAGAGAGGAATCTCTTGCTGAATGGAGAAACGACCAAAGGTCTGCGTGGAGAGAGGAATCTCTTGCTGAATGGAGAAACGACCAAAGGTCTGCGTGGAGAGAGGAATCTCTAGCTGAATGGGGAAACGACCAAAGGTCTGCGTGGAGAGAGGAATCTCTTGCTGAATGGAGAAACGACCAAAGGTCTGCGTGGAGAGAGGAATCTCTTGCTGAATGGAGAAACGACCAAAGGTCTGCGTGGAGAGAGGAATCTCTAGCTGAATGGGGAAACGACCAAAGGTCTGCGTGGAGAGAGGAATCTCTAGCTGAATGGAGAAACGACCAAAGGTCTGCATGGAGAGAGGAATCTCTTGCTGAATGGAGAAACGACCAAAGGTCTGCATGGAGAGAGGAATCTCTTGCTGAATGGGGAAACGACCAAAGGTCTGCATGGAGAGAGGAATCTCTTGCTGAATGGGGAAACGACCAAAGGTCTGCGTGGAGAGAGGAATCTCTTGCTGAATGGGGAAACGACCAAAGGTCTGAATGGAGAGAGGAATCTCTTGCTGAATGGGGAAACGACCAAAGGTCTGCATGGAGAGAGGAATCTCTTGCTGAATGGGGAAACGACCAAAGGTCTGCATGGAGAGAGGAATCTCTTGCTGAATGGGGAAACGACCAAAGGTCTGCTTGGAGAGAGGAATCTCTTGCTGAATGGGGAAACGACCAAAGGTCTGCGTGGAGAGAGGAATCTCTTGCTGAATGGGGAAACGGTGGCTTTATGCCACAGCTGAGCTGTCACAGGTGTACCCCATCAGCCATGACGACCCTCCCAGCTCCGCCCACCTCTCCTACTCCGCCCACCAATCTGCTGCAGGAAGTAAGCACAGCAAAACCCAGTAGACAGAGCAGGGAGGGCCCGTAACACTACTCTACTACAGTGCTTCCCAAACTGGGGGTTGGGACCCACTTGTGGGTCCAGCTGGGTCACAGGATTTAGCTTTAAAACTGCTAAATTTTCTCTCTGCTGCCGATATGTTTTTTTTCTTATTCACACTCAACCCTTACGTTGGGTCACGATAACACACCTCAATTGGTGGGCCATGAAGTAAAAACGTTTGGGAAATCCTGATGAATGTATTGTACTCTACTCTGATGTCTGGACTCTACTCTGATGTCTGGACTCTACTCTGATGACTGTATTGTACTCTACTCTGATGTCTGGACTCTACTCTGATGTCTGGTCTCTACTCTGATGTCTGGTCTCTACTCTGATGTCTGGTCTCTACTCTGATGTCTGGACTCTACTCTGATGTCTGGACTCTACTCTGATGTCTGGACTCTACTCTGATGTCTGGACTCTACTCTGATGTCTGGACTCTACTCTGATGTCTGGACTGTACTCTGATGTCTGATGTCTGGACTGATGTCTCTGGACTCTACTCTGATGTCTGGACTCTACTCTGATGTCTGGACTGGACTCTACTCTGATGTCTGGACTCTACTCTACTCTGATGTCTGTACTCTACTCTGATGTCTGGACTGTACTCTGATGTCTGGACTCTACTCTACTCTGATGTCTGGACTCTACTCTACTCTGATGTCTGGACTCTACTCTACTCTGATGTCTGGACTCTACTCTACTCTGATGTCTGGACTCTACTCTACTCTGATGTCTGGACTCTACTCTACTCTGATGTCTGGACTCTACTCTACTCTGATGTCTGGACTCTACTCTACTCTGATGTCTGGACTCTACTCTACTCTGATGTCTGGACTCTACTCTACTCTGATGTCTGGACTCTACTCTGATGTCTGGACTCTACTCTGATGTCTGGACTCTACTCTGATGTCTGGACTGTGCTCTACTCTACTCTGATGTCTGGACTCTACTCTGATGTCTGGACTGGACTCTACTCTGATGTCTGGACTCTACTCTAGTCTGATGACTGTACTCTACTCTGATGACTGTACTCTACTCTGATGTCTGGACTGGACTCTACTCTGATGTCTGGACTGGACTCTACTCTGATGTCTGGACTGGACTCTACTCTGATGTCTGGACTGGACTCTACTCTGATGTCTGGACTCTACTCTGATGTCTGGTGACTCTACTCTGATGTCTGGACTCTACTCTGATGTCTGGACTGGACTCTACTCTGATGTCTGGACTGGACTCTACTCTGATGTCTGGACTGGACTCTACTCTGATGTCTGGACTGGACTCTACTCTGATGTCTGGACTGGACTCTGATGTCTGTACTCTACTCTACTCTGATGTCTGTACTCTACTCTACTCTGATGTCTGGACTGGACTCTACTCTGATGTCTGGACTGGACTCTACTCTGATGTCTGGACTGTACTCTACTCTGATGTCTGGACTGTGCTCTACTCGATGTCTGGACTGTGCTCTACTCTACTCTGATGTCTGGACTCTACTCTGATGTCTGGACTGGACTCTACTCTGATGTCTGGACTCTACTCTAGTCTGATGACTGTACTCTACTCTGATGTCTGGACTGTACTCTGATGACTGGACTGGACTCTACTCTGATGTCTGGACTGTACTCTACTCTGATGTCTGGACTGTACTCTACTCTGATGTCTGGACTGTACTCTACTCTGATGTCTGGACTGGACTCTACTCTGATGTCTGGACTGTACTCTACTCTGATGTCTGGACTGTACTCTACTCTGATGTCTGGACTGGACTCTACTCTGATGTCTGGACTCTACTCTACTCTGATGTCTGGACTGTGCTCTACTCTGATGTCTGGACTCTACTCTGATGTCTGGACTCTACTCTGATGTCTGGACTGTGCTCTACTCTGATGTCTGGACTGTGCTCTACTCTGATGTCTGATGTCTGGACTCTACTCTGATGTCTGGACTGGACTCTACTCTGATGTCTGGACTCTACTCTACTCTGATGATGTCTGGATGACTGTACTCTACTCTGATGTCTGGACTGGACTCTACTCTGATGACTGGACTGGACTCTACTCTGATGTCTGGACTGGACTCTACTCTGATGTCTGGACTGGACTCTACTCTGATGTCTGGACTCTACTCTAGTCTGATGACTGTACTCTACTCTGATGTCTGGACTCTACTCTCTGATGTCTGGACTGGACTCTACTCTGATGTCTGGACTGGACTCTACTCTGATGTCTGGACTGGACTCTACTCTGATGTCTGGACTGGACTCTACTCTGATGTCTGGACTGGACTCTACTCTGATGTCTGGACTGTACTCTACTCTGATGTCTGGACTGGACTCTACTCTGATGTCTGGACTGGACTCTACTCTGATGTCTGGACTGTACTCTACTCTGATGTCTGGACTGTACTCTACTCTGATGTCTGGACTCTACTCTGATGTCTGGACTCTACTCTGATGTCTGGACTCTACTCTGATGTCTGGACTCTACTCTGATGTCTGGACTCTACTCTGATGTCTGGACTGTGCTCTACTCTACTCTGATGTCTGGACTGGACTCTACTCTGATGTCTGGACTGGACTCTACTCTGATGTCTGGACTCTACTCTAGTCTGATGACTGAACTCTACTCTGATGTCTGGACTGTACTCTGATGTCTGGACTGGACTCTACTCTGATGTCTGGACTGGACTCTACTCTGATGTCTGGACTGGACTCTACTCTGATGTCTGGACTGGACTCTACTCTGATGTCTGGACTGGACTCTACTCTGATGTCTGGACTGGACTCTACTCTGATGTCTGGACTGGACTCTACTCTGATGTCTGGACTCTACTCTACTCTGATGTCTGGACTGGACTCTACTCTGATGTCTGGACTGTACTCTACTCTGATGTCTGGACTGGACTCTACTCTGATGTCTGGACTGGACTCTACTCTGATGACTGGACTGGACTCTACTCTGATGTCTGGACTGGACTCTACTCTGATGTCTGGACTGGACTCTACTCTGATGTCTGGACTGGACTCTACTCTGATGTCTGGACTGGACTCTACTCTGATGTGTCTGGACTTACAGTCATGTGTGCATACTCTACTATGGGATGGTCTGATGTCTGGACTGGACTCTACTGATGCTCTGGAGGACTCTACTCTGATGTCTGGACTGTACTCTACTCTGATGTCTGGACTGTACTCTACTCTGATGTCTGGACTGGACTCTACTCTGATGTCTGGACTCTACTCTGATGTCTGGACTGTACTCTGATGTGTGGACTCTACTCTGATGTCTGGACTGGACTCTACTCTGATGTCTGGACTCTACTCTGATGTCTGGACTGGACTGTACTGTGCTGTACTCTACTCTGATGTCTGGACTGTACTCTACTCTGATGTCTGGACTGGACTCTACTCTGATGTCTGGACTGGACTCTACTCTGATGTCTGGACTGGACTCTACTCTGATGTCTGGACTCTACTCTGATGTCTGGACTCTACTCTACTCTGATGTCTGGACTCTACTCTACTCTACTCTGATGTCTGGACTGTGCTCTACTCGGATGTCTGGACTCTACTCTGATGTCTGGACTCTACTCTGATGTCTGGACTCTACTCTGATGTCTGGACTCTACTCTGATGTCTGGACTGTGCTCTACTCTACTCTGATGTCTGGACTGGACTCTACTCTGATGTCTGGACTGGACTCTACTCTGATGTCTGGACTCTACTCTAGTCTGATGACTGAACTCTACTCTGATGTCTGTACTGTACTCTGATGTCTGTACTGTACTCTACTCTGATGTCTGTACTGAACTCTACTCTGATGTCTGTACTGTACTCTGATGTCTGTACTGTACTCTGATGTCTGTACTGTACTCTACTCTGATGTCTGTACTGTACTCTACTCTGATGTCTGTACTGTACTCTACTCTGATGTCTGGACTGTACTCTACTCTGATGTCTGTACTGTACTCTACTCTGATGTCTGGACTCTACTCTACTCTGATGTCTGGACTGTACTCTACTCTGATGTCTGGACTCTACTCTGATGTCTGGACTCTACTCTGATGTCTGGACTCTACTCTGATGTCTGGACTCTACTCTACTCTGATGTCTGGACTCTACTCTGATGTCTGGACTGGACTCTACTCTGATGTCTGGACTCTACTCTACTCTGATGACTGGATGTCTGGACTGTACTCTGATGTCTGGACTGGACTCTACTCTGATGTCTGGACTGGACTCTACTCTGATGTCTGGACTGGACTCTACTCTGATGTCTGGACTGGACTCTACTCTGATGTCTGGACTGGACTCTACTCTGATGTCTGGACTGGACTCTACTCTGATGTCTGGACTGGACTCTACTCTGATGTCTGGACTGGACTCTACTCTGATGTCTGGACTGGACTCTACTCTGATGTCTGGACTGTACTCTACTCTGATGTCTGGACTCTCTACTCTGATGTCTGGACTCTACTCTACTCTGATGTCTGGACTGTGCTCTACTCGATGTCTGGACTCTACTCTGATGTCTGGACTCTACTCTGATGTCTGGACTCTACTCTGATGTCTGGACTGTGCTCTACTCTGATGTCTGGACTGTGCTCTACTCTACTCTGATGTCTGGACTCTACTCTGATGTCTGGACTGGACTCTACTCTGATGTCTGGACTCTACTCTGATGTCTGGACTGTACTCTACTCTGATGTCTGGACTGTACTCTGATGTCTGGACTGGACTCTACTCTGATGTCTGGACTGGACTCTACTCTGATGTCTGGACTGGACTCTACTGATGTCTGGACTGGACTCTACTCTGATGTCTGGACTGGACTCTACTCTGATGTCTGGACTCTACTCTACTCTGATGTCTGGACTGGACTCTACTCTGATGTCTGGACTGGACTCTGATGTCTGTACTCTACTCTACTCTGATGTCTGGACTGGACTCTACTCTGATGTCTGGACTGGACTCTACTCTGATGTCTGGACTCTACTCTGATGTCTGGACTGGACTCTACTCTGATGTCTGGACTGTACTCTACTCTGATGTCTGGACTGGACTCTACTCTGATGTCTGGACTGGACTCTACTCTGATGTCTGGACTGGACTCTACTCTGATGTCTGGACTGGACTCTACTCTGATGTCTGGACTGGACTCTACTCTGATGTCTGGACTGGACTCTACTCTGATGCTGACGCTGGACTGTCATGTGTGCTACATTCTACGATGTGGTCTGGACTCTACCTGGCTGATGTCTACCAACTGATGCTGGGACCACTCTGATGTCTGGACTGTACTCTACTCTGATGTCTGGACTGTACTCTACTCTGATGTCTGGACTGGACTCTGATCTGATGTCTGGACTCTACTCTGATGTCTGGACTGTACTCTGATGTGTGGACTCTGATGTCTGGACTGGACTCTACTCTGATGACTGTACTCTACTCTGATGTCTGGACTGTACTCTGATGACTGTACTGTGCTGTACTCTGATGTCTGGACTGTACTCTACTCTGATGTCTGGACTGGACTCTACTCTGATGTCTGGACTGGACTCTACTCTGATGTCTGGACTGGACTCTACTCTGATGTCTGGACTCTACTCTGATGTCTGGACTCTGGACTCTACTCTGATGTCTGGACTCTACTCTACTCTGATGTCTGGACTGTACTCTGATGTCTGGACTCTACTCTGATGTCTGGACTCTACTCTGATGTCTGGACTCTACTCTGATGTCTGGACTGTGCTCTACTCTGATGTCTGGACTGTGCTCTACTCTACTCTGATGTCTGGACTCTACTCTGATGTCTGGACTGGACTCTGATGTCTGGACTCTACTCTGATGTCTGATGACTGTACTCTACTCTGATGTCTGGACTGTACTCTGATGACTGGACTGGACTCTACTCTGATGTCTGGACTGGACTCTACTCTGATGTCTGGACTGTACTCTACTCTGATGTCTGGACTCTCTACTCTGATGTGTGGACTCTACTCTGATGTGTGGACTCTACTCTGATGTCTGGACTCTACTCTGATGTCTGGACTGGACTCTACTCTGATGTCTGGACTGGACTCTACTCTGATGTCTGGACTCTACTCTGATGTCTGGACTCTACTCTGATGTCTGGACTGGACTCTACTCTGATGTCTGGACTGGACTCTACTCTGATGTCTGGACTGGACTCTACTCTGATGTCTGGACTGGACTCTGATGTCTGGACTGTACTCTGATGTCTGGACTGTACTCTGATGTCTGGACTCTACTCTGATGTCTGGACTCTACTCTGATGTCTGGACTGTACTCTACTCTGATGTCTGGACTGTACTCTACTCTGATGTCTGGACTGGACTCTACTCTGATGTCTGGACTGGACTCTACTCTGATGTCTGGACTCTACTCTGATGTCTGGACTCTACTCTGATGTCTGGACTCTACTCTGATGTCTGGACTCTACTCTGATGTCTGGACTCTGATGTCTGGACTCTACTGATGTCTGGACTGTACTCTACTCTGATGTCTGGACTGGACTCTACTCTGATGTCTGGACTGGACTCTACTCTGATGTCTGGACTGGACTCTACTCTGATGTCTGGACTGGACTCTACTCTGATGTCTGGACTCGGACTCTACTCTGATGTCTGGACTGGACTCTACTCTGATGTCTGGACTGGACTCTACTCTGATGTCTGGACTGGACTCTACTCTGATGTCTGGACTGTACTCTACTCTGATGTCTGGACTGTACTCTACTCTGATGTCTGGACTCTACTCTGATGTCTGGACTCTACTCTGATGTCTGGACTGGACTCTACTCTGATGTCTGGACTGGACTCTACTCTGATGTCTGGACTGGACTCTACTCTGATGTCTGGACTGGACTCTACTCTGATGTCTGGACTGGACTCTACTCTGATGTCTGGACTGGACTCTACTCTGATGTCTGGACTGGACTGATGTCTGGACTGGACTCTACTCTGATGTCTGGACTGGACTCTGATGTCTGGACTCTACTCTGATGTCTGGACTCTACTCTGATGTCTGGACTCTACTCTGATGTCTGGACTGGACTCTACTCTGATGTCTGGACTCTACTCTGATGTCTGGACTCTACTCTGATGTCTGGACTCTACTCTGATGTCTGGACTCTACTCTGATGTCTGGACTGATGTCTGGACTGTACTCTGATGTCTGGACTGTACTCTGATGTCTGGACTGTACTCTGATGTCTGGACTGTACTGATGTCTGGACTCTACTCTGATGTCTGGACTCTACTCTGATGTCTCTACTCTGATGTCTGGACTCTACTCTGATGTCTGGACTGGACTCTACTCTGATGTCTGGACTGGACTCTACTCTGATGTCTGGACTGGACTCTACTCTGATGTCTGGACTCTACTCTGATGTCTGGACTGGACTCTACTCTGATGTCTGGACTGGACTCTACTCTGATGTCTGGACTGGACTCTACTCTGATGTCTGGACTCTACTCTGATGTCTGGACTGTACTCTGATGTCTGGACTGGACTACTCTGATGTCTGGACTGTACTACTCTGATGTCTGGACTGTACTCTACTCTGATGTCTGGACTGGACTCTACTCTGATGTCTGGACTCTCTACTCTGATGTCTGGACTCTACTCTGATGTCTGGACTCTACTCTGATGTCTGGACTGGACTCTACTCTGATGTCTGGACTGGACTCTACTCTGATGTCTGGACTCTACTCTGATGTCTGGACTGGACTCTACTCTGATGTCTGGACTGGACTCTACTCTGATGTCTGGACTGGACTCTACTCTGATGTCTGGACTCTCTGATGTCTGGACTCTACTCTGATGTCTGATGGGACTCTACTCTGATGTCTGGACTGGACTCTACTCTGATGTCTGGACTGGACTCTACTCTGATGTCTGGACTGGACTCTACTCTGATGTCTGGACTGGACTCTACTCTGATGTCTGGACTGGACTCTACTCTGATGACTGGACTGATGTCTGGACTCTACTGATGTCTGGACTGGACTCTACTCTGATGTCTGGACTGTACTCTACTCTGATGTCTGGACTCTACTCTGATGTCTGGACTGGACTCTACTTTGATGTCTGGACTGGACTCTACTCTGATGTCTGGACTGGACTCTACTCTGATGTCTGGACTCTACTCTGATGTCTGGACTGGACTCTACTCTGATGTCTGTACTCTACTCTGATGACTCTACTCTGATGTCTGGACTGGACTCTACTCTGATGTCTGGACTGGACTCTACTCTGATGTCTGGACTACTCTACTCTGATGTCTGGACTACTCTACTCTGATGTCTGGACTACTCTACTCTGATGTCTGGACTACTCTACTCTGATGTCTGGACTACTCTACTCTGATGTCTGGACTACTCTACTCTGATGTCTGGACTACTCTACTCTGATGTCTGGACTACTCTACTCTGATGTCTGGACTACTCTACTCTGATGTCTGGACTGGACTCTACTCTGATGTCTGGACTGTACTCTACTCTGATGTCTGGACTCTACTCTGATGTCTGGACTGGACTCTACTCTGATGTCTGGACTGGACTCTACTCTGATGTCTGGACTGGACTCTACTCTGATGTCTGGACTGGACTCTACTCTGATGTCTGGACTGGACTCTACTCTGATGTCTGGACTGGACTCTACTCTGATGTCTGGACTGGACTCTACTCTGATGTCTGGACTGTACTCTGATGTCTGGACTGACTCTACTGGACTGGACTCTACTCTGATGTCTGGACTGGACTCTACTCTGATGTCTGGACTGGACTCTACTCTGATGTCTGGACTGGACTCTACTCTGATGTCTGGACTGTACTCTACTCTGATGTCTGGACTCTACTCTGATGTCTGGACTGGACTCTACTCTGATGTCTGGACTCTACTCTGATGTCTGGACTGGACTCTACTCTGATGTCTGGACTGGACTCTACTCTGATGTCTGGACTGGACTCTACTCTGATGTCTGGACTGGACTCTACTCTGATGTCTGGACTCTACTCTGATGTCTGGACTGGACTCTACTCTGATGTCTGGACTCTCTACTCTGATGTCTGGACTGGACTCTACTCTGATGTCTGGACTGATGTCTGGACTGGACTCTGATGTCTGGACTCTACTCTACTCTGATGTCTGGACTCTACTCTGATGTCTGGACTCTACTCTGATGTGGACTGGACTCTACTCTGATGTCTGGACTGGACTCTACTGATGTCTGGACTCTACTCTGATGTCTGGACTGGACTCTACTCTGATGTCTGGACTGGACTCTACTCTGATGTCTGGACTGGACTCTACTCTGATGTCTGGACTGGACTCTACTCTGATGTCTGGACTCTACTCTACTCTGATGTCTGGACTGGACTCTACTCTGATGTCTGGACTGGACTACTCTGATGTCTGGACTCTACTCTGATGTCTGGACTGGACTCTACTCTGATGTCTGGACTGGACTCTACTCTGATGTCTGGACTGGACTCTACTCTGATGTCTGGACTGGACTCTACTCTGATGTCTGGACTGGACTCTACTCTGATGTCTGGACTGGACTCTACTCTGATGTCTGGACTGGACTCTACTCTGATGTCTGGACTGGACTCTACTCTGATGTCTGGACTCTACTCTGATGTCTGGACTCTACTCTGATGTCTGGACTCTACTCTGATGTCTGGACTGTACTCTACTCTGATGTCTGGACTGGACTCTACTCTGATGTCTGGACTCTACTCTGATGTCTGGACTCTACTCTGATGTCTGGACTCTACTCTGATGTCTGGACTCTACTCTGATGTCTGGACTCTACTCTGATGTCTGGACTCTACTCTGATGTCTGGACTGGACTCTACTCTGATGTCTGGACTGGACTCTACTCTGATGTCTGGACTGGACTCTACTCTGATGTCTGGACTGGACTCTACTCTGATGTCTGGACTGGACTCTACTCTGATGTCTGGACTCTACTCTGATGTCTGGACTGATGTCTGGACTCTCTGATGTCTGGACTCTCTACTCTGATGTCTGGACTCTCTCTGATGTCTGGACTGATGTCTGGACTCTACTCTGATGTCTGGACTGGACTGATGACTGACTCTGATGTCTGGACTCTACTCTGATGTCTGGACTGGACTCTACTCTGATGTCTGGACTGGACTCTACTCTGATGTCTGGACTCTACTCTGATGTCTGGACTCTCTGATGTGGACTGGACTCTGATGTCTGGACTCTACTCTGATGTCTGGACTGTACTCTGATGTCTGGACTGTACTCTGATGTCTGGACTGTACTCTGATGTCTGGACTGGACTCTACTCTGATGTCTGGACTGTACTCTGATGTCTGGACTGTACTCTGATGTCTGGACTGGACTCTACTCTGATGTCTGGACTCTGATGTCTGGACTCTCTACTCTGATGTCTGGACTCTACTCTGATGTCTGGACTGATACTCTGATGTCTGGACTGGACTCTACTCTGATGTCTGGACTCTACTCTGATGTCTGGACTCTCTCTGATGTCTGGACTCTACTCTGATGTCTGGACTCTACTCTACTCTGATGTCTGGACTCTACTCTGATGTCTGGACTCTACTCTGATGTCTGGACTCTACTGATGTCTGGACTGGACTCTACTCTGATGTCTGGACTCTACTCTGATGTCTGGACTGGACTCTACTCTGATGACTGGACTCTACTCTGATGTCTGGACTGTACTCTACTCTGATGTCTGGACTGGACTACTCTGATGTCTGGACTCTACTCTACTCTGATGTCTGGACTGGACTCTGATGTCTGGACTGTACTCTGACTCTGATGTACTGGACTCTACTCTGATGTCTGGACTGGACTCTACTCTGATGTCTGGACTCTACTCTGATGTCTGATGTCTGGACTCTACTCTGATGTCTGGACTGGATGTCTGGACTCTACTCTGATGTCTGGACTGGACTCTATGTCTGGACTCTACTGATGTCTGGACTCTACTCTGATGTCTGGACTCTACTCTGATGTCTGGACTCTACTCTGGACTCTACTCTGATGTCTGGACTGGACTCTACTCTGATGTCTGGACTGATGATGTCTGGACTGGACTCTGATGTCTGGACTCTACTCTGATGTCTGGACTGGACTCTACTCTGATGTCTGGACTCTACTCTGATGTCTGGACTGGACTCTACTCTGATGTCTGGACTGGACTCTACTCTGATGTCTGGACTGGACTCTCTACTCTGATGTCTGGACTCTGATGTCTGGACTCTACTCTACTCTGATGTCTGGACTCTACTCTACTCTGATGTCTGGACTGGACTCTACTCTGATGTCTGGACTCTACTCTGATGTCTGGACTGGACTCTACTCTGATGTCTGGACTGGACTCTACTCTGATGTCTGGACTGGACTCTACTCTGATGTCTGGACTGGACTCTGATCTGATGTCTGGACTGGACTCTACTCTGATGTCTGGACTGTACTCTGATGTCTGGACTGGACTCTACTCTGATGTCTGGACTCTACTCTGATGTCTGGACTCTACTCTGATGTCTGGACTGTACTCTGACTCTGATGTCTGGACTGGACTCTACTCTGATGTCTGGACTCTACTCTACTCTGATGTCTGGACTCTCTACTCTGATGTCTGGACTGGACTCTACTCTGATGTCTGGACTGTACTCTACTCTGATGTCTGGACTCTACTCTGATGTCTGGACTCTACTCTGATGTCTGGACTGGACTCTACTCTGATGTCTGGACTGGACTCTACTCTGATGTCTGGACTCTACTCTGATGTCTGGACTGGACTGATGTCTGGACTCTACTCTACTCTGATGTCTGGACTCTACTCTGATGTCTGGACTCTACTCTGATGTCTGGACTCTACTCTGATGTCTGGACTCTACTCTGATGTCTGGACTCTCTACTCTGATGTCTGGACTGTACTCTACTCTGATGTCTGGACTCTACTCTGATGTCTGGACTCTACTGATGTCTGGACTCTACTCTGATGTCTGGACTGGACTCTACTCTGATGTCTGGACTGTACTCTGATGTCTGGACTGATGATGTCTGGACTGGACTCTACTCTGATGTCTGGACTGGACTCTACTCTGATGTCTGGACTCTACTCTGATGTCTGGACTCTACTCTGATGTCTGGACTCTACTCTGATGTCTGGACTGGACTCTACTCTGATGTCTGGACTCTACTCTGATGTCTGGACTGGACTCTGATGTCTGGACTCTACTCTGATGTCTGGACTCTCTGATGTCTGGACTGGACTCTGATGATGTCTGGACTGGACTCTACTCTGATGTCTGGACTGGACTCTACTCTGATGTCTGGACTCTACTCTGGTCTGGACTCTACTCTGATGTCTGGACTGGATGTCTGGACTCTACTCTGATGTCTGGACTCTACTCTGATGTCTGGACTCTCTACTCTGATGTCTGGACTGGACTCTACTCTGATGTCTGGACTGGACTCTACTCTGATGTCTGGACTGGACTCTACTCTGATGTCTGGACTCTACTCTGACTCTGATGTCTGTACTCTGATGTCTGGACTCTACTCTGATGTCTGGACTCTACTCTGATGTCTGGACTCTACTCTGATGTCTGGACTGGACTCTACTCTGATGTCTGGACTCTACTCTGATGTCTGGACTGGACTCTACTCTGATGTCTGGACTGGACTCTACTCTGATGTCTGGGACTCTACTCTGATGTCTGGACTGGACTCTACTCTGATGTCTGGACTGGACTCTACTCTGATGTCTGGACTGGACTCTGATGTCTGGACTGGACTCTACTCTGATGTCTGGACTGTACTCTGATGTCTGGACTGTACTCTGATGTCTGGACTGTACTGATGTCTGGACTCTACTCTGATGTCTGGACTGGACTCTACTCTGATGTCTGGACTGTACTCTACTCTGATGTCTGGACTGGACTCTACTCTGATGTCTGGACTGGACTCTACTCTGATGTCTGGACTGGACTCTACTGATGTCTGGACTGGACTCTACTCTGATGTCTGGACTCTCTACTCTGATGTCTGGACTGGACTCTACTCTGATGTCTGGACTCTACTCTGATGTCTGGACTGTACTCTGATGTCTGGACTCTACTCTGATGTCTGGACTGTATGATGTCTGGACTGGACTCTACTCTGATGTCTGGACTCTACTCTGATGTCTGGACTCTACTCTGATGTCTGGACTCTACTCTGATGTCTGGACTCTACTCTGATGTCTGGACTCTACTCTGATGTCTGGACTGTCTCTACTCTGATGTCTGGACTCTACTCTGATGTCTGGACTGTACTCTACTCTGATGTCTGGACTGGACTCTGATGTCTCTGATGTCTGGACTCTACTCTGATGTCTGGACTGATGACTGGACTCTACTCTGATGTCTGGACTGGACTCTACTCTGATGTCTGGACTGGACTCTACTCTGATGTCTGGACTGACTCTACTCTGATGTCTGGACTCTACTCTGATGTCTGGACTGTACTCTACTCTGATGTCTGGACTCTACTCTGATGTCTGACTGTCTGATGTCTGGACTCTACTCTGATGTCTGGACTGGACTCTGATGATGTCTGGACTGGACTCTACTCTGATGTCTGGACTGGACTCTACTCTGATGTCTGGACTGGACTCTACTCTGATGTCTGGACTGGACTCTACTCTGATGTCTGGACTGGACTCTACTCTGATGTCTGGACTGGACTCTACTCTGATGTCTGGACTCTACTCTGATGTCTGGACTGGACTCTACTCTGATGTCTGGACTGGACTACTCTGATGTCTGGACTCTACTCTGATGTCTGGACTGGACTCTACTCTGATGTCTGGACTCTACTCTGATGTCTGGACTCTACTCTGATCTGTCTGGACTCTACTCTGATGTCTGGACTGGACTCTACTCTGATGTCTGGACTCTACTCTGATGTCTGGACTCTACTCTGATGTCTGGACTGGACTCTACTCTGATGTCTGGACTGGACTCTACTCTGATGTCTGGACTCTACTCTGATGTCTGGACTGACTCTACTCTGATGTCTGGACTCTACTCTGATGTCTGGACTGGACTCTACTCTGATGTCTGGACTGGACTCTACTCTGATGTCTGGACTCTACTCTGATGTCTGGACTCTACTCTACTGATGTCTGGACTCTACTCTGATGTCTGGACTCTACTCTGATGTCTGGACTGGACTCTACTCTGATGTCTGGACTCTACTCTACTCTGATGTCTGGACTGGACTCTACTCTGATGACTGGACTCTACTCTGATGTCTGGACTCTCTACTCTGATGTCTGGACTCTACTCTGATGTCTGGACTGGACTCTACTCTGATGTCTGGACTCTACTCTGATGTCTGGACTGGACTCTACTCTGATGTCTGGACTGGACTCTACTCTGATGTCTGGACTGGACTCTACTCTGATGTCTGGACTCTACTCTACTCTGATGTCTGGACTGTACTCTACTCTGATGTCTGGACTCTACTCTGATGTCTGGACTCTACTCTGATGTCTGGACTCTACTCTGATGTCTGGACTGGACTCTACTCTGATGTCTGGACTGGACTCTACTCTGATGTCTGGACTGGACTCTACTCTGATGTCTGGACTGGACTCTACTCTGATGTCTGGACTGGACTCTACTCTGATGTCTGGACTGGACTCTACTCTGATGTCTGGACTGGACTCTACTCTGATGTCTGGACTCTACTCTGATGTCTGGACTGGACTCTACTCTGATGTCTGGACTGTACTCTACTCTGATGTCTGGACTGGACTCTACTCTGATGTCTGGACTGGACTCTACTCTGATGTCTGGACTGGACTCTACTCTGATGTCTGGACTGGACTCTACTCTGATGTCTGGACTCTACTCTGATGTCTGGACTCTACTCTGATGTCTGGACTCTACTCTGATGTCTGGACTCTACTCTGATGTCTGGACTCTCTGATGTCTGGACTCTACTCTGATGTCTGGACTGGACTCTACTCTGATGTCTGGACTGGACTCTACTCTGATGTCTGGACTGGACTCTACTCTGATGTCTGGACTCTACTCTGATGTCTGGACTCTACTCTGATGTCTGGACTCTACTCTGATGTCTGGACTGGACTCTACTCTGATGTCTGGACTGGACTCTACTCTGATGTCTGGACTGGACTCTACTCTGATGTCTGGACTGGACTCTACTCTGATGTCTGGACTGGACTCTACTCTGATGTCTGGACTGGACTCTACTCTGATGTCTGGACTGGACTCTACTCTGATGTCTGGACTGTACTCTACTCTGATGTCTGGACTCTACTCTGATGTCTGGACTCTACTCTGATGTCTGGACTGTACTCTGATGTCTGGACTCTACTCTGATGTCTGGACTCTACTCTGATGTCTGGACTGGACTCTACTCTGATGTCTGGACTGGACTCTACTCTGATGTCTGGACTGGACTCTACTCTGATGTCTGGACTGGACTCTACTCTGATGTCTGGACTGGACTCTGACTGGACTGTACTGATGTCTGACTGGACTCTGATGTCTGGACTCTACTGTGTCTGGACTCTACTCTGATGTCTGGACTGACTCTACTCTGATGTCTGGACTGGACTCTACTCTGATGTCTGGACTGGACTACTCTGATGTCTGGACTGGACTCTACTCTGATGTCTGGACTGGACTCTACTCTGATGTCTGGACTCTACTCTGATGTCTGGACTCTACTCTATGTCTGATGTCTGGACTCTGGACTCTACTCTGATGTCTGGACTCTACTCTGATGTCTGGACTGATGTCTGGACTCTACTCTGATGTCTGGACTGGACTCTACTCTGATGATGTCTGGACTGACTCTGGACTCTGACTCTGATGTCTGGACTCTACTCTGATGTCTGGACTCTACTCTGATGTCTGGACTCTACTCTGATGTCTGGACTGTACTCTACTCTGATGTCTGGACTGTACTCTACTCTGATGTCTGGACTCTACTCTACTCTGATGTCTGGACTCTACTCTACTCTGATGTCTGGACTCTACTCTGATGTCTGGACTGGACTCTACTCTGATGTCTGGACTCTACTCTGATGTCTGGACTGGACTCTACTCTGATGACTGGACTCTACTCTGATGTCTGGACTGGACTCTACTCTGATGTCTGGACTGTACTCTACTCTGATGTCTGGACTGTACTCTACTCTGATGTCTGGACTCTACTCTACTCTGATGTCTGGACTCTACTCTACTCTGATGTCTGGACTCTACTCTGATGTCTGGACTGGACTCTACTCTGATGTCTGGACTCTGATGTCTGGACTCTACTCTACTCTGATGTCTGGACTCTACTCTGATGTCTGGACTCTACTCTACTCTCATGTCTGGACTCTACTCTGATGTCTGACTGTCTGATGTCTGGACTCTACTCTGATGTCTGGACTGACTCTACTCTGATGTCTGGACTCTACTCTACTCTGATGTCTGGACTGGACTCTACTCTGATGTCTGGACTCTACTCTGATGTCTGGACTCTACTCTGATGTCTGGACTCTACTCTGATGTCTGATGTCTGGATGTCTGGACTCTACTCTGATGTCTGGACTCTACTCTGATGTCTGGACTGATGTCTGGACTGACTCTCTGATGTCTGGACTCTCTACTCTGATGTCTGGACTGGACTCTACTCTGATGTCTGGACTGGACTCTACTCTGATGTCTGGACTGAACTCTACTCTGATGTCTGGACTGAACTCTACTCTGATGTCTGTACTCTACTCTGATGTCTGGACTGTACTCTGATGTCTGGACTCTACTCTACTCTGATGTCTGGACTCTACTCTACTCTGATGTCTGGACTGAACTCTACTCTGATGTCTGGACTGAACTCTACTCTGATGTCTGGACTGGACTCTACTCTGATGTCTGGACTGGACTCTACTCTGATGTCTGGACTCTACTCTGATGTCTGGACTCTACTCTGATGTCTGGACTCTACTCTGATGTCTGGACTCTACTCTGATGTCTGGACTCTACTCTGATGTCTGGACTCTACTCTGATGTCTGGACTCTACTCTGATGTCTGGACTGGACTCTGATGTCTGGACTCTACTCTGATGTCTGGACTCTACTCTGATGTCTGGACTCTACTCTACTCTGATGTCTGGACTGGACTCTACTCTGATGTCTGGACTCTACTCTACTCTGATGTCTGGACTCTACTCTGATGTCTGGACTCTACTCTGATGTCTGGACTCTACTCTACTGATGTCTGGACTCTACTCTACTCTGATGTCTGGACTGGACTCTACTCTGATGTCTGTACTGGACTCTACTCTGATGTCTGGACTCTACTCTGATGTCTGGACTCTACTCTGATGTCTGGACTGAACTCTACTCTGATGTCTGGACTGGACTCTACTCTGATGTCTGGACTCTACTCTGATGTCTGTACTCTACTCTGATGTCTGGACTCTACTCTACTCTGATGTCTGTGACTCTACTCTGATGTCTGGACTGGACTCTACTCTGATGTCTGGACTCTACTCTACTCTGATGTCTGTACTCTACTCTGATGTCTGGACTGGACTCTACTCTGATGTCTGGACTCTACTCTGATGTCTGGACTCTACTCTGATGTCTGGACTCTACTCTGATGTCTGGACTCTACTCTGATGTCTGGACTGTACTCTACTCTGATGTCTGGACTGGACTCTACTCTGATGTCTGGACTCTACTCTACTCTGATGTCTGACTCTACTCTGATGTCTGGTCTGGACTCTACTCTGATGTCTGGACTGGACTCTACTCTGATGTCTGGACTGGACTCTACTCTGATGTCTGACTGACTCTACTCTGATGTCTGGACTGGACTCTACTCTGATGACTGTACTGGACTCTGATGTCTGGACTCTACTCTGATGTCTGTACTCTACTCTGATGACTGGACTCTACTCTACTCTGATGTCTGTACTCTACTCTGATGTCTGGACTGTACTCTACTCTGATGTCTGGACTGTACTCTACTCTGATGACTGTACTGACTCTACTCTGATGTCTGGACTCTACTCTGATGTCTGACTCTACTCTGATGACTGGACTCTACTCTACTCTGATGACTGGACTCTACTCTACTCTGATGTCTGGACTCTACTCTGATGTCTGGACTCTACTCTGATGACTGGACTCTACTCTGATGTCTGGACTCTACTCTGATGACTGTACTCTACTCTACTCTGATGTCTGGACTCTACTCTGATGTCTGGACTCTACTCTGATGTCTGGACTCTACTCTGATGTCTGGACTCTACTCTGATGACTGGACTGTACTCTACTCTGATGACTGGACTGTACTCTACTCTGATGACTGGACTGTACTCTACTCTGATGACTGGACTGTACTCTACTCTGATGACTGTACTGTACTCTACTCTGATGACTGTACTGTACTCTACTCTGATGACTGTACTGTACTCTACTCTGATGACTGTACTGTACTCTACTCTGATGACTGTACTGTACTCTACTACTCTGATGTCTGGACTGATGTCTGGACTCTACTCTGATGACTGGACTCTACTGATGACTGTACTGGACTCTACTCTGATGACTGTACTGTACTCTACTCTGATGACTGGACTGTACTCTACTCTGATGACTGTACTGTACTCTACTCTGATGACTGTACTGTACTCTACTCTGATGACTGTACTGTACTCTACTCTGATGACTGTACTCTACTCTACTCTGATGACTGTACTCTACTCTGATGTCTGTACTCTACTCTGATGTCTGTACTCTACTCTGATGTCTGGACTCTACTCTGATGTCTGGACTGGACTCTACTCTGATGTCTGGACTCTACTCTACTCTGATGTCTGGACTGTACTCTACTCTGATGTCTGGACTGTACTCTACTCTGATGACTGTACTCTACTCTACTCTGATGTCTGGACTCTACTCTGATGTCTGGACTCTACTCTGATGACTGGACTCTACTCTACTCTGATGTCTGGACTCTACTCTGATGTCTGTACTCTACTCTGATGACTGGTCTGTACTCTACTCTGATGACTGGACTGTACTCTACTCTGATGACTGGACTGTACTCTACTCTGATGACTGGACTGTACTCTACTCTGATGACTGGACTGTTCTCTACTCTACTCTGATGTCTGGACTCTACTCTGATGACTGTACTGTACTCTACTCTGATGACTGTACTGTACTCTACTCTGATGACTGGACTGTACTCTACTCTGATGACTGGACTGTACTCTACTCTGATGACTGGACTGTACTCTACTCTGATGACTGTACTGTACTCTACTCTGATGACTGTACTGTACTCTACTCTGACTGTACTGTACTCTACTCTACTCTGATGACTGTACTGTACTCTACTCTACTCTGATGTCTGGACTCTACTCTGATGACTGGACTCTACTCTGATGTCTGGACTCTACTCTGATGTCTGGACTCTACTCTACTCTGATGTCTGGACTCTACTCTGATGACTGGACTCTACTCTGATGACTGTACTCTACTCTGATGTCTGGACTCTACTCTGATGACTGGACTCTACTCTGATGTCTGTACTCTACTCTGATGTCTGGACTCTACTCTGATGTCTGGACTGGACTCTACTCTGATGTCTGGACTGGACTCTACTCTGATGTCTGGACTCTACTCTGATGTCTGGACTGTACTCTACTCTGATGTCTGGACTGTACTCTACTCTGATGTCTGGACTCTACTCTACTCTGATGTCTGGACTCTACTCTGATGTCTGGACTGGACTCTACTCTGATGTCTGGACTCTACTCTGATGTCTGGACTGTACTCTACTCTGATGTCTGTACTCTACTCTACTCTGATGTCTGTACTCTACTCTGATGTCTGGACTGTACTCTACTCTGATGTCTGGACTCTACTCTGATGTCTGGACTCTACTCTGATGTCTGGACTGTACTCTACTCTGATGTCTGGACTCTACTCTGATGTCTGTACTTTACTCTGATGTCTGGACTCTACTCTACTCTGATGTCTGTACTCTACTCTGATGACTGTACTCTACTCTGATGTCTGTACTCTACTCTGATGTCTGGACTCTACTCTGATGTCTGACTCTACTCTGATGTCTGACTCTACTCTGATGTCTGGACTCTACTCTGATGTCTGGACTCTACTCTGATGTCTGGACTCTACTCTGATGTCTGGACTCTACTCTGATGTCTGGACTCTACTCTGATGTCTGGACTCTACTCTGATGTCTGGACTCTACTCTGGACTCTACTCTGATGTCTGGACTCTACTCTGATGTCTGGACTCTACTCTACTCTGATGTCTGGACTCTACTCTGATGACTGTACTGTACTCTACTCTACTCTGATGTCTGGACTCTACTCTGATGTCTGGACTCTACTCTGATGACTGGACTCTACTCTGATGACTGGACTCTACTCTGATGACTGGACTGAACTCTACTCTGATGACTGTACTGTACTCTACTCTGATGACTGGACTGTACTCTACTCTGATGACTGTACTGTACTCTACTCTGATGACTGTACTGTACTCTACTCTGATGACTGTACTGTACTCTACTCTGATGACTGTACTGTACTCTACTCTGATGACTGTACTGTACTCTACTCTGATGTCTGGACTCTACTCTGATGTCTGACTCTACTGATGACTGGACTCTACTCTGATGTCTGTACTGGACTCTACTCTGATGTCTGGACTGAACTCTACTCTGATGTCTGGACTCTACTCTGATGACTGGACTGAACTCTACTGTGATGACTGTACTGTACTCTACTCTGTCTGTACTGAACTCTACTCCGATGTCTGGACTCTACTCTGATGTCTGTACTGAACTCTACTCTGATGTCTGTACTGAACTCTACTCTCATGTCTGTTCTGTCTAAGCTGCTGCATGATGAGTGGGCCAGATATGGAGCCTTCTACAAATACCAACCTGTGGACCTCATCAGGTATCAACATTACTACACGATTACTACATGACATTATCATTGGGTGTCGGCATTACTACATTAATACCACATTACCAACAATACTATGTTATAACAACATGACATTATCAGATGCCCACATTACCACAACTATATTACATTATCATCCGGTACCAACATTACAACATTGTTATTTCATTACATTATCACCAGGTGTCCACATTATCGTTACATCATCAGGTACCTACATTATCATTGCATTATCATCGGGTACCTACATTATTATTGCATTATCATCGGGTACCTACATTATCATTGCATTATCATCAGGTTATCACATTACTATATTACTGCGTTACAATATCATCAGGTACCAGCATTACTACAATGTTACCATATTACTACATTACATATCAGATACCAACATTACTATCACTACATGACATTATCATCAGGTATCAACATTACAATATTACTGCATTACATTATCAGATAACAACATTACAATGCTATTACATTATCATTACATTATCAGATACCAACATTACTATGCTATTACATTATCAGATAACAACATTACAATGCTATTACATTATCATTACATTATCAGATATCAACATTACAATGCTATTACTACATTACATTATCATCAGGTATCAACATTGCATTATTACTGCATTACATTATCAGATAACAACATTACTATGCTATTACATTATCATCAAGTATAATCATTGCATTATTACTGCATTACATTATCAGGTACCAATACTACTATTATTACTACATAGATCATTAGATACCATTATTACTACATTACATTGTCATAATTTTTTACAGAGCAATTTACAGGAACAATTAGGGTTAAGTGCCTTGCTCATGGGCACATTGACCGATTAAAACAATAATAATAATTCTCGCCTGGTCGCCTCAGGGCTTCAAACCAGCGACCTTTCGGTTACTTGCCCAACGCTCTTAATCGCTAGGCAACCTTCTGCCCTCATTAGTTACCAACATTGGTAGATTATTACTACATTATCATCATTATTACTAGTGAACCCAAACCCTAACAGCAGCCTCATCAGGTATCAGCACCAGTCTCTATTAGTACATTACAATGCTGCATTATATTAAGGATCACACATCTGACTGCTGATGACCTCTGACTTACAGGAAGTACTTTGGAGAGAAGATCGGTCTGTACTTCGCCTGGCTGGGCGTCTACACTCAGCTGCTCATACCAGCCTCTATGGTTGGGATTATCGTCTTCTGCTACGGCTGTTACACTGTGGATATGGACGTACCCAGGTACACACACACACACACCAGCTAAATGCCAGGTACACACACACACACACACACACACACACACACACACACACACACACACACACACACACACACACACACACACACACACACATACACATACACATACACATACACATACACACACACACACACACCAGCTACATGTCAGGTACACACACACACACACACACACACACACACACACACACACACACACACACACACACACACACACACACACACACACACACACACACACACACAGACCAGCTACACACACACACACAGACCAGCTACACACACACACACACACACACAGAACCAGCTACACACACAGAGACCAGCTACACACACACACAGACCAGCTACATGTCACACACACACACACACACACACACACACACACAGACCAGCTACATGTCAGACACACACACACACACACACACACACACAGACCAGCTACGTGTCAGGCACACACTCTAGTCCTGTCTGTGTGTAGGAGGAACATTGGCAGACTGGAAACAACAGCTGAACAGGAAATCCCTGGGACCTCATTTAGAAACGTTGTGTATGCACAAAGTATGTCCCAAAACATGCCAGTTTTCAGACTAAAGTTGGCATTTTATAAAAACTGAGAATGTTTTTTTATCCTCCCTCAAACGTTAGACCATGCGGATGTTTCTGGTGTTTTGAAGTACTGCCAGAAGACGACAGTAGCCTAGTAACCGTATCCAGGAATATATAACTAATTCAGAACATCAGCTGAATATAACAGGATGCCACGAGTGAGAAGAATCTGTTTTATCTTTGCGTTCTAAAATAGAGGCATATTTCCTTCTGTTGAATTAATTTACATGATCACTGTAGATTATAGTCCTTTAAAGAGAGGCCTGTTAGCGGCCGCTATGGTCATTTAAAGAGAGGCCCGTTAGCGGCCGCTATGGTCATTTAAAGAGAGGCCCGTTAGCGGCCGCTATAGTAATTTAAAGAGAGGCCCGTTAGCGGCCGCTATAGTAATTTAAAGAGAGGCCCGTTAGCGGCCGCTATAGTCATTTAAAGAGAGGCCCGTTAGCGGCCCCTATAGTCATTTAAAGAGAGGCCCGTTAGCGGCCCCTATAGTAATTTAAAGAGAGGCCCGTTAGCGGCCCCTATAGTCATTTAAAGAGAGGCCCGTTAGCGGCCCCTATAGTAATTTAAAGAGAGGCCCGTTAGCGGCCCCTATAGTCATTTAAAGAGAGGCCCGTTAGCGGCCCCTATAGTCATTTAAAGAGAGGCCCGTTAGCGGCCCCTATAGTAATTTAAAGAGAGGCCCGTTAGCGGCCGCTATGGTCATTTAAAGAGAGGCCCGTTAGCGGCCGCTATAGTCATTTAAAGAGAGGCCCGTTAGCGGCCGCTATGGTCATTTAAAGAGAGGCCCGTTAGCGGCCGCTATAGTCATTTAAAGAGAGGCCCGTTAGCGGCCGCTATAGTCATTTAAAGAGAGGCCCGTTAGCGGCCCCTATAGTCATTTAAAGAGAGGCCCGTTAGCGGCCCCTATAGTCATTTAAAGAGAGGCCCGTTAGCGGCCGCTATAGTCATTTAAAGAGAGGCCCGTTAGCGGCCGCTATGGTCATTTAAAGAGAGGCCCGTTAGCGGCCGCTATAGTCATTTAAAGAGAGGCCCGTTAGCGGCCGCTATAGTCATTTAAAGAGAGGCCCGTTAGCGGCCCCTATAGTCATTTAAAGAGAGGCCCGTTAGCGGCCCCTATAGTCATTTAAAGAGAGGCCATTGATGGTTCTATAGTAATTTAAAGAGAGGCCCGTTAGCGGCCCCTATAGTCATTTAAAGAGAGGCCCGTTAGCGGCCCCTATAGTCATTTAAAGAGAGGCCCGTTAGCGGCCCCTATAGTAATTTAAAGAGAGGCCCGTTAGCGGCCCCTATAGTCATTTAAAGAGAGGCCCGTTAGCGGCCCCTATAGTCATTTAAAGAGAGGCCCGTTAGCGGCCCCTATAGTCATTTAAAGAGAGGCCCGTTAGCGGCCCCTATGGTCATTTAAAGAGAGGCCCGTTAGCGGCCCCTATAGTCATTTAAAGAGAGGCCCGTTAGCGGCCCCTATAGTCATTTAAAGAGAGGCCCGTTAGCGGCCGCTATAGTCATTTAAAGAGAGGCCCGTTAGCGGCCCCTATAGTCATTTAAAGAGAGGCCCGTTAGCGGCCGCTATAGTCATTTAAAGAGAGGCCCGTTAGCGGCCCCTATAGTCATTTAAAGAGAGGCCCGTTAGCGGCCCCTATAGTCATTTAAAGAGAGGCCCGTTAGCGGCCCCTATAGTCATTTAAAGAGAGGCCCGTTAGCGGCCCCTATAGTCATTTAAAGAGAGGCCCGTTAGCGGCCCCTATAGTAATTTAAAGAGAGGCCCGTTAGCGACCCCTATAGTCATTTAAAGAGAGGCCCGTTAGCGGCCCCTATAGTCATTTAAAGAGAGGCCCGTTAGCGGCCCTATAGTCATTTAAAGAGAGGCCCGTTAGCGGCCCCTATAGTCATTTAAAGAGAGGCCCGTTAGCGGCCCCTATAGTCATTTAAAGAGAGGCCCGTTAGCGGCCGCTATAGTCATTTAAAGAGAGGCCCGTTAGCGGCCCCTATAGTCATTTAAAGAGAGGCCCGTTAGCGGCCCCTATAGTCATTTAAAGAGAGGCCCGTTAGCGGCCCCTATAGTCATTTAAAGAGAGGCCCGTTAGCGGCCCCTATAGTCATTTAAAGAGAGGCCCGTTAGCGGCCCCTATGGTCATTTAAAGAGAGGCCCGTTAGCGGCCCCTATAGTAATTTAAAGAGAGGCCCGTTAGCGGCCCCTATAGTCATTTAAAGAGAGGCCCGTTAGCGGCCCCTATAGTCATTTAAAGAGAGGCCCGTTAGCGGCCCCTATAGTCATTTAAAGAGAGGTCCGTTAGCGGCCCATATAGTCATTTAAAGAGAGGCCCGTTAGCGGCCGCTATGGTCATTTAAAGAGAGGCCATTGATGGTTCTATAGTAATTTAAAGAGAGGCCCGTTAGCGGCCCCTATAGTCATTTAAAGAGAGGCCATTGATGGTTCTATAGTAATTTAAAGAGAGGCCCGTTAGCGGCCCCTATAGTCATTTAAAGAGAGGCCCGTTAGCGGCCGCTATGGTCATTTAAAGAGAGGCCCGTTAGCGGCCGCTATGGTCATTTAAAGAGAGGCCCGTTAGCGGCCGCTATAGTCATTTAAAGAGAGGCCCGTTAGCGGCCCCTATGGTCATTTAAAGAGAGGCCATTGATGGGTCTATAGTCATTTAATTAAAGAGAGGCCCGTTAGCGGCCCCTATAGTAATTTAAAGAGAGGCCCGTTAGCGGCCCCTATAGTCATTTAAAGAGAGGCCCGTGTTTTGGGCGTGTTGCGTTTACTATTTAAGGAAGCTGCCTGTTGAGGACTTGAAGCATCTGTTTCTCAAACTAGACACTCTAATGTACTTGTCCTCTTGCCCAGTTGTGCACCGGGGCCTCCCACTCCTCTTTCTATTCTGGTTAGGGCCAGTTTGCGCTGTTCTGTGACGGCAGTAGTACAAGATCTTCAGTTTCTTGGAAATTTCTCACATGGAATAGCCTTAATTTCTCAGAACAAGAATAGACCGACGAGTTTCAGAAGAAAGTTCTTTGTTTCTGACCATTTTGAGCCTGTAATTGAACCCACAAATGCTGATGCTTTGTGAGTTAGCAGTCTGTAAAGAAATGGTGCACGCAGATATTTGGTGTTCAAGTTACTCAGTGGTTATAAATGAGGCCCCGGGTGTCTAGAACATTCCAAGTCGGGGTTGGGACCCCTATTGGAGGCACAGGGGAACTGCAGTGGAGTCCCCACATACAAAATGTACCTTTTATTGTTGCGAAAGAAACGTGTGTGTGTGTGTGTGTGTGTGTGTGTGTGTGTGTGTGTGTGTAGCCTGGAGATGTGTGATAAGCAGCAGAACTTCACGATGTGTCCTCTGTGTGACGGTGTGTGTGTGTGTGTGTGTGTGTGTAGCCTGGAGATGTGTGATAAGCAGCAGAACTTCACTGTGTCCTCTGTGTGACGGTGTGTGTGTGTGTAGCCTGGAGATGTGTGATAAGCAGCAGAACTTCACTATGTGTCCTCTGTGTGTGTGTGTGTGTGTGTAGCCTGGAGATGTGTGATAAGCAGCAGAACTTCACTATGTGTCCTCTGTGTGACGGTGTGTGTGTGTGTGTGTAGCCTGGAGATGTGTGATAAGCAGCAGAACTTCACTATGTGTCCTCTGTGTGACGGTGTGTGTGTGTGTGTGTGTGTAGCCTGGAGATGTGTGATAAGCAGCAGAACTTCACTATGTGTCCTCTGTGTGACGGAGTGTGTGACTACTGGCACCTGTCCACCGCCTGTGGCACCGCCCCGAGCATCCCACCTGTTCGACAACCCAGCCACCGTCTTCTTCGCTATCTTCATGTCCCTCTGGGGTATGTATTAACGTTCTGTTACCCCTTACTACTACCCCTTACTACCCCCATCTTCATGTCCCTCTGGGGTATGTATTAACGTTCTGTTACCCCTTACTACCCCTTACTACCCCTTACTATCCCTTACTACCCCCATCTTCATGTCCCTCTGGGGTATGTATTAACGTTCTGTTACCCCTTACTACCCCTTACTACCCCTTACTACCCCTTACTACCCTTACTACCCCCATCTTCATGTCCCTCTGGGGTATGTATTAACGTTCTGTTACCCCTTACTACCCCTTACTACCCCTTACTACCCCTTACTACCCCCATCTTCATGTCCCTCTGGGGTATGTATTAACGTTCTGTTACCCCTTACTGCCCCTTACTGCCCCTTACTACCCCTTACTACCCCTTACTACCCCTTACTGCCCCTTACTACCCCCATCTTCATGTCCTCTGGGGTATGTATTAACGTTCTGTTACCCCTTACTGCCCTTACTACCCCTTACTGCCCCTTACTACCCCCATCTTCATGTCCTCTGGGGTATGTATTAACGTTCTGTTACCCTTACTGCCCCTTACTACCCCTTACTACCCCTTACTACCCCTTACTACCCTTACTGCCCTACCCCCATCTTCATGTCCTCTGGGGTATGTATTAACGTTCTGTTACCCCTTACTGCCCTTACTACCCCCCATCTTCATGTCCCTCTGGGGTATGTATTAACGTTCTGTTACCCCTTACTACCCCTTACTGCCCCTTACTACCCCCATCTTCATGTCCCCTGGGGTATGTATTAACGTTCTGTTACCCCTTACTGCCCCTTACTACCCCTTACTACCCCCATCTTCATGTCCCTCTGGGGTATGTATTAACGTTCTGTTACCCCTTACTACCCCTTACTACCCACATCTTCATGTCCCTCTGGGGTATGTATTAACGTTCTGTTACCCTTACTGCCCCTTACTACCCCTTACTACCCCCATCTTCATGTCCTCTGGGGTATGTATTAACATTCTGTTACCCCTTACTACCCCTTACTACCCCCATCTTCATGTCCCTCTGGGGTATGTATTATTCTGTTCCCCTTACCCCTTACTACCCCTTACTACCCCTTACTGCCCCTTACTACCCCCATCTTCATGTCCCTCTGGGGTATGTATTAACGTTCTGTTACCCCTTACTGCCCCTTACTACCCCTTACAACCCTTACTACCCCCATCTTCATGTCCCTCTGGGGTATGTATTAACGTTCTGTTACCCCTTACTACCCCTTACTACCCCCATCTTCATGTCCCTCTGGGGTATGTATTAACGTTCTGTTACCCCTTACTGCCCCTTACTGCCCCTTACTACCCCTTACTACCCCTTACTACCCCCCTCTTCATGTCCTCTGGGGTATGTATTAACGTTCTGTTACCCCTTACTGCCCCTACTACCCTTACTGCCCCTTATCCCCCATCTTCATGTCCCTCTGGGGTATGTATTAACGTTCTGTTATTCCTTACTACCCCTTACTACCCCTTACTACCCCCATCTTCATGTCCCTCTGGGGTATGTATTAACGTTCTGTTACCCCTTACTACCCCTTACTGCCCCTTACTACCCCTTACTACCCCCATCTTCATGTCCCTCTGGGGTATGTATTAACGTTCTGTTACCCCTTACTGCCCCTTACTACCCCTTACTACCCCCATCTTCATGTCCCTCTGGGGTATGTATTAACGTTCTGTTACCCCTTACTACCCCTTACTGCCCCTTACTTTACTGCCCCTTTACCCTTACTACCCCCATCTTCATGTCCCTCTGGGGTATGTATTAACGTTCTGTTACCCTTACTGCCCCTTACTACCCCTTACTACCCCCATCTTCATGTCCTCTGGGTTATGTATTAACGTTCTACTGCCCCTTACTACCCCTTACTACCCCCATCTTCATGTCCCTCTGGGGTATGTATTAACGTTCTGTTACCCCTTACTACCCCTTACTGCCCCTTACTGCCCCTTACTACCCCTTACTACCCCCATCTTCATGTCCCTCTGGGGTATGTATTAACGTTCTACTGCCCCTTACTACCCCTTACTACCCCCATCTTCATGTCCCTCTGGGGTATGTATTAACGTTCTGTTACCCCTTACCCCTTACTGCCCCTTACTGCCCTGCCCCTTACTACCCCCATCTTCATGTCCCTCTGGGGTATGTATTAACGTTCTGTTACCCCTTACTGCCCCTTACTACCCCTTACTACCCCTTACTACCCCATCTTCATGTCCCTCTGGGGTATGTATTAACGTTCTGTTACCCTTACTGCCCCTTACTGCCCCTTACTACCCCCATCTTCATGTCCCTCTGGGGTATGTATTAACGTTCTGTTACCCCTTACTGCCCCTTACTGCCCCTTACTGCCCCTTACTACCCCCATCTTCATGTCCTCTGGGGTATGTATTAACGTTCTGTTACCCCTTACTACCCCTTACTACCCCCATCTATGTCCCTCTGGGGTATGTATTAACGTTCTGTTACCCCTTACTACCCCTTACTACCCCCATCTTCATGTCCCTCTGGGTATGTATTAACGTTCTGTTACCCCTTACTGCCCCTTACTACCCCTTACTGCCCCTTACTACCCCCATCTTCATGTCCTCTGGGGTATGTATTAACGTTCTGTTACCCCTTACTACCCCTTACTGCCCCTGACTACCCCTTACTACCCCCATCTTCATGTCCCTCTGGGGTATGTATTAATGTTCTGTTACCCCTTACTGCCCCTTACTGCCCCTTACTGCCCCTTACTACCCCCTATCTTCATGTCCTCTGGGGTATGTATTAACGTTCTGTTACCCCTTACTGCCCCTTACTGCCCCTTACTGCCCCTTACTGCCCCTTACTACCCCTTACTACCCCCATCTTCATGTCCCTCTGGGGTATGTATTAACGTTCTGTTACCCCTTACTGCCCCTTACTGCCCCTTACTACCCCCATCTTCATGTCCCTCTGGGGTATGTATTAACGTTCTGTTACCCCTTACTACCCCTTACTGCCCCTTACTACCCCTTACTACCCCCATCTTCATGTCCCTCTGGGGTATGTATTAACGTTCTGTTACCCCTTACTACCCCTTACTACCCCCATCTTCATGTCCCTCTGGGGTATGTATTAACGTTCTGTTACCCCTTACTACCCCCATCTTCATGTCCCTCTGGGGTATGTATTAACGTTCTGTTACCCCTTACTGCCCCTTACTACCCCTTACTACCCCTTACTACCCCCATCTTCATGTCCCTCTGGGGTATGTATTAACGTTCTGTTACCCCCTTACTACCCCTTACTACCCCTTACTGCCCCTGACTACCCCTTACTACCCCCATCTTCATGTCCTCTGGGGTATGTATTAACGTTCTGTTACCCCTTACTACCCCTTACTGCCCCTTACTATCCCTTACTACGCCTACCCCCATCTTCATGTCCCTCTGGGGTATGTATTAACGTTCTGTTACCCCTTACTACCCCTTACTGCCCCTTACTACCCCTTACTACCCCCATCTTCATGTCCCTCTGGGGTATGTATTAACGTTCTGTTACCCCTTACTGCCCCTTACTACCCCCTTACTACCCCCATCTTCATGTCCCTCTGGGGTATGTATTAACGTTCTGTTACCCCTTACTGCCCCTTACTGCCCCTTACTACCCCTTACTACCCCCATCTTCATGTCCCTCTGGGGTATGTATTAACGTTCTGTTACCCCTTACTGCCCCTTACTACCCCTTACTACCCCCATCTTCATGTCCCTCTGGGGTATGTATTAACGTTCTGTTACCACTTACTGCCCCTTACTACCCCTTACTACCCCCATCTTCATGTCCCTCTGGGGTATGTATTAACGTTCTGTTACCCCTTACTACTACCCCTTACTACCCCCATCTTCATGTCCCTCTGGGGTATGTATTAACGTTCTGTTACCCCTTACTACCCCTTACTGCCCTACCCCTTACTGCCCCTTACTACCCCTTACTACCCCCATCTTCATGTCCCTCTGGGGTATGTATTAACGTTCTGTTACCCCTTACTGCCCCTTACTACCCCTTACTACCCCCATCTTCATGTCCCTCTGGGGTATGTATTAACGTTCTGTTACCCCTTACTGCCCCTTACTACCCCTTACTACCCCCATCTTCATGTCACTGAGGTATGTGTTAACGTTCTGTTACCCCTTACTACCCCCATCTTCATGTCCTTCTGGGGTATGTATTAACGTTCTGTTACCCCTTACTACCCCTTACTGCCCCTTACTACCCCCATCTTCATGTCCTCTGGGGTATGTATTAACGTTCTGTTACCCCCTTACTGCCCCTTACTACCCCCATCTTCATGTCCCTCTGGGGTATGTATTAACGTTCTGTTACCCCTTACTGCCCCTTACTACCCCTTACTACCCCCATCTTCATGTCCCTCTGGGGTATGTATTAACGTTCTGTTACCCCTTACTACCCCTTACTACCCCCATCTTCATGTCCCTCTGGGGTATGTATTAACGTTCTGTTACCCCTTACTACCCCTTACTACCCCTTACTACCCCTTACTACCCCCATCTTCATGTCCCTCTGGGGTATGTATTAACGTTCTGTTACCCCTTACTACCCCTTACTACCCCTTACTACCCCTATCTTCATGTCCCTCTGGGGTATGTATTAACGTTCTGTTACCCCTTACTACCCCTTACTACTCCTTACTACCCCTTACTACCCCCATCTGCATGTCCCTCTGGGGTATGTATTAATGTTCTGTTACCCCTTACTGCCCCTTACTGCCCCTTACTGCCCCTTACTACCCCCATCTTCATGTCCTCTGGGGTATGTATTAACGTTCTGTTACCCCTTACTGCCCCTTACTACCCCTTACTGCCCCTTACTACCCCCATCTTCATGTCCTCTGGGGTATGTATTAACGTTCTGTTACCCCTTACTACCCCTTACTACCCCCATCTTCATGTCCCTCTGGGGTATGTATTAACGTTCTGTTACCCCTTACTGCCCCTTACTGCCCCTTACTACCCCTTACTACCCCCATCTTCATGTCCCTCTGGGGTATGTATTAACGTTCTGTTACCCCTTACTGCCCCTTACTACCCCCTACCCCCATCTTCATGTCCCTCTGGGGTATGTATTAACGTTCTGTTACCCCTTACTGCCCCTTACTACCCCTTACTGCCCCTTACTACCCCTTACTGCCCCTTACTACCCCCATCTTCATGTCCCTCTGGGGTATGTATTAACGTTCTGTTACCCCTTACTACCCCTTACTACCCCCATCTTCATGTCCCTCTGGGGTATGTATTAACGTTCTGTTACCCCTTACTACCCCCATCTTCATGTCCCTCTGGGGTATGTACTAACGTTCTGTTACCCCTTACTGCCCCTTACTACCCCTTACTGCCCCTTACTACCCCTTACTACCCCCATCTTCATGTCCCTCTGGGGTATGTATTAACGTTCTGTTACCCCTTACTACCCCTTACTGCCCCTTACTACCCCTTACTACCCCCATCTTCATGTCCCTCTGGGGTATGTATTAACGTTCTGTTACCCCTTACTACCCCTTACTACCCCCATCTTCATGTCCCTCTGGGGTATGTATTAACGTTCTGTTACCCTTACTGCCCTTACTACCCCCATCTTCATGTCCCTCTGGGGTATGTATTAACGTTCTGTTACCCCCTTACTACCCCTTACTACCCCCATCTTCATGTCCTCTGGGGTATGTATTAATGTTCTGTTACCCCTTACTGCCCCTTACTACCCCTTACCCCTTACTATCTTCATGTCCTCTGGGGTATGTATTAACGTTCTGTTACCCCTTACTACCCCTTACTACCCCTTACTACCCCCATCTTCATGTCCCTCTGGGGTATGTATTAACGTTCTGTTACCCCTTACTACCCCTTACTACCCCTTACTACCCCTTACTACCCCCATCTTCATGTCCCTCTGGGGTATGTATTAACGTTCTGTTACCCCTTACTGCCCCTTACTACCCCTTACTGCCCCTTACTACCCCTTACTACCCCCATCTTCATGTCCCTCTGGGGTATGTATTAACGTTCTGTTACCCCTTACTGCCCCTTACTACCCCTTACTACCCCCATCTTCATGTCCTCTGGGGTATGTATTAACGTTCTGTTACCCCTTATTACCCCTTACCCCTACCCCCATCTTCATGTCCCTCTGGGGTATGTATTAACGTTCTGTTACCCCTTACTGCCCCTTACTGCCCCTTACTACCCCCACTACTCTTCATGTCCTCTGGGGTATGTATTAACGTTCTGTTACCCCTTACTGCCCCTTACTACCCCTTACTACCCCCATCTTCATGTCCCTCTGGGGTATGTATTAACGTTCTGTTACCCCTTACTACCCCTTACTATCCCCATCTTCATGTCCCTCTGGGGTATGTATTAACGTTCTGTTACCCCTTACCCCTTACCGCCCTTACTACCCCTTACTGCCCCTTACTGCCCCTTACCCCTTACTACCCCCATCTTCATGTCCCTCTGGGGTATGTATTAACGTTCTGTTACCCCTTACTGCCCCTTACTACCCCCATCTTCATGTCCCTCTGGGGTATGTATTAACGTTCTGTTACCCCTTACTACCCCTTACTACTCCTTACTACCCCTTACTACCCTTACTGCCCCTTACTACCCCTTACTACCCCCATCTTCATGTCCCTCTGGGGTATGTATTAACGTTCTGTTACCCCTTACTACCCCCATCTTCATGTCCCTCTGGGGTATGTATTAACGTTCTGTTACCCCTTACTACCCCTTACTGCCCCTTACTACCCCCATCTTCATGTCCCTCTGGGGTATGTATTAACGTTCTGTTACCCCTTACTACCCCTTACTACCCCCCATCTTCATGTCCCTCTGGGGTATGTATTAACATTCTGTTACCCTTTACTACCCCTTACTGCCCCTTACTACCCCTTACTACCCCTATCTTCATGTCCTCTGGGGTATGTATTAATGTTCTGTTACCCCCTTACTGCCCCTTACTGCCCCTTACTACCCCTTACTACCCCATCTTCATGTCCCTCTGGGGTATGTATTAACGTTCTGTTACCCCCCTTACTACCCCTTACTACCCCTTACTACCCCCATCTTCATGTCCCTCTGGGGTATGTATTAACGTTCTGTTTCCCCTTACTGCCCCTTACTACCTACTTACCCCCTTACTGCCCTTACTACCCTACCCCCATCTTCATGTCCCTCTGGGGTATGTATTAACGTTCTGTTACCCTTACTACCCCTGCCCCTTACTACCCCTTACTACCCCCATCTTCATGTCCCTCTGGGGTATGTATTAACGTTATGTTACCCCTTACTGCCCCTTACTGCCCCTTACTGCCCCTACTACCCCTTACTACGCCCCATCTTCATGTCCCTCTGGGGTATGTATTAACGTTCTGTTACCCCTTACCCCTACTACCCCTTACTACCCCCATCTTCATGTCCCTCTGGGGTATGTATTAACGTTCTGTTACCCCTTACCGCCCCTTACTACCCCTTACTACCCCCATCTTCATGTCCCTCTGGGGTATGTATTAACGTTCTGTTACCCCTTACTACCCCTTACTACCCCCATCTTCATGTCCCTCTGGGGTATGTATTAACGTTCTGTTACCCCTTACTACCCCTTACTGCCCCTTACTACCCCTTACTACCCCTTACTGCCCCTTACTACCCCCATCTTCATGTCCCTCTGGGGTATGTATTAACGTTCTGTTACCCCTTACTGCCCCTTACTACCCCTTACTACCCCCATCTTCATGTCCCTCTGGGGTATGTATTAACGTTCTGTTACCCCTTACTGCCCCTTACTACCCCTTACTACCCCCATCTTCATGTCCCTCTGGGGTATGTATTAACGTTCTGTTACCCCTTACTACCCCCATCTTCATGTCCTTCTGGGGTATGTATTAACGTTCTGTTACCCCTTACTTACTACCCCTTACTGCCCCTTACTACCCCCATCTTCATGTCCTCTGGGGTATGTATTAACATTCTGTTACCCCTTACTGCCCCTTACTACCCCCATCTTCATGTCCCTCTGGGGTATGTATTAACGTTCTGTTACCCCTTACTGCCCCTTACTACCCCTTACTACCCCCATCTTCATGTCCCTCTGGGGTATGTATTAACGTTCTGTTACCCCTTACTACCCCTTACTACCCCCATCTTCATGTCCCTCTGGGGTATGTATTAACGTTCTGTTACCCCTTACTGCCCCTTACTACCCCCATCTTCATGTCCCTCTGGGGTATGTATTAACGTTCTGTTACCCCTTACTACCCCTTACTACCCCTTACTGCCCCTTACTACCCCTTACTACCCCCATCTTCATGTCCCTCTGGGGTATGTATTAACGTTCTGTTACCCCTTACTGCCCCTTACTACCCCTTACTACCCCTTACTACCCCCATCTTCATGTCCCTCTGGGGTATGTATTAACGTTCTGTTACCCCTTACTGCCCCTTACTACCCCTTACTACCCCTTACTACCCCTTACTACCCCCATCTTCATGTCCCTCTGGGGTATGTATTAACGTTCTGTTACCCCTTACTGCCCCTTACTACCCCTTACTGCTACTACCCCCATCTTCATGTTCCTCTGGGGTATGTATTAACCTCTGTTACCCTACTACCCCTTACTACCCCCATCTTCATGTCCCTCTGGGGTATGTATTAACGTTCTGTTACCCCTTACTACTGCCCTTACTACCCCCCCATCTTCATGTCCCTCTGGGGTATGTATTAACGTTCTGTTACCCCTTACTGCCCCTTACTACCCCTTACTACTGCCCTTACTACCCCCATCTTCATGTCCCTCTGGGGTATGTATTAACGTTCTGTTACCCCCCCTTACTACCCCTTACTACCCCCATCTTCATGTCCTCTGGGGTATGTATTAACGTTCTACTGCCCCTTACTACCCCCATCTTCATGTCCCTCTGGGGTATGTATTAACGTTCTGTTACCCCTTACTGCCCCTTACTACCCCTTACTACCCCTTTTTAACCCCTACTACCCCTTACTACCCCCATCTTCATGTCCCTCTGGGGTATGTATTAACGTTCTGTTACCCCTTACTACCCCTTACTGCCCCTTACTACCCTTACTACCCCCATCTTCATGTCCCTCTGGGGTATGTATTAACGTTCTGTTACCCCTTACTACCCCTTACTACCCCCATCTTCATGTCCCTCTGGGGTATGTATTAACGTTCTGTTACCCCTTACTGCCCCTTACTACCCCCATCTTCATGTCCCTCTGGGGTATGTATTAACGTTCTGTTACCCCTTACTACCCCTTACTACCCCCATCTTCATGTCCCTCTGGGGTATGTATTAACGTTCTGTTACCCCTTACTACCCCTTACTACCCCTTACTTCCCTTACTACCCCCATCTTCATGTCCCTCTGGGGTATGTATTAACGTTCTGTTACCCCTTACTACCCCTTACTACCCCTTACTACCCCCATCTTCATGTCCCTCTGGGGTATGTATTAACGTTCTGTTACCCCTTACTACCCCTTACTGCCCCTTACTACCCCTTACTACCCTTACTACCCCCATCTTCATGTCCCTCTGGGGTATGTATTAACGTTCTGTTACCCCTTACTGCCCCTTACTACCCCTTACTACCCCTTACTGCCCCTTACTACCTTACTACCCCCATCTTCATGTCCCTCTGGGGTATGTATTAACGTTCTGTTACCCCTTACTGCCCCTTACTACCCCTTACTACCCCCATCTTCATGTCCTCTGGGGTATGTATTAACGTTCTACTGCCCTTATTACCCCTTACTACCCCCATCTTCATGTCCTCTGGGGTATGTATTAACGTTCTGTTACCCCTTACTGCCCCTTACTGCCCCTTACTACCCTACCCCATCTTCATGTCCTCTGGGGTATGTATTAACGTTCTGTTACCCCTTACTGCCCCTTACTACCCCTTACTACCCCCATCTTCATGTCCCTCTGGGGTATGTATTAACGTTCTGTTACCCCTTACCCCTTACTACCCTTACTATCCCCATCTTCATGTCCCTCTGGGGTATGTATTAACGTTCTGTTACCCCTTACTACCCCTACCCCCTTACTGCTACCCCTTACTGCCCCTACTACCCCTTACTACCCCCATCTTCATGTCCTCTGGGGTATGTATTAACGTTCTGTTACCCCTTACTGCCCCTTACTACCCCCATCTTCATGTCCCTCTGGGGTATGTATTAACGTTCTGTTACCCCTTACTACCCCTTACTACCCTTACTACCCCTTACTACCCCCCCCTCTTCTATCTTCATGTCCTCTGGGGTATGTGTTAACGTTCTGTTACCCCTTACTACCCCCTATCTTCATGTCCCTCTGGGGTATGTATTAACGTTCTGTTACCCCTACTACCCCTTACTGCCCCCTACTACCCCCATCTTCATGTCCTCTGGGGTATGTATTAACGTTCTGTTACTGTTACCCCTTACTGCCCCTTACTACCCCTTACTACCCCCATCTTCATGTCCCTCTGGGGTATGTATTAACATTCTGTTACCCTTTACTACTACCCTTACTACCCCTTACTACCCCCATCTTCATGTCCTCTGGGGTATGTATTAATGTTCTGTTACCCCTTACTGCCCCTTACTGCCCCTTACTACCCCTTACTACCCCCATCTTCATGTCCTCTGGGGTATGTATTAACGTTCTGTTACCCCTTACTACCCCTTACTACCCCTTACTACCCCCATCTTCATGTCCCTCTGGGGTATGTATTAACGTTCTGTTTCCCCTTACTGCCCCTTACTACCCCTTACTACCCCTTACTACCCCTTACTGCCCTTTACTACCCCTTACTACCCCCATCTTCATGTCCTCTGGGGTATGTATTAACATTCTGTTACCCCTTACTACCCCTTACTGCCCCTTACTACCCCTTACTACCCCCATCTTCATGTCCCTCTGGGGTATGTATTAACGTTATGTTACCCTGTGCCCCTTACTGCCCCTTACTGCCCCTTACTACCCCCATCTTCATGTCCCTCTGGGGTATGTATTAACGTTCTGTTACCCCTTACTGCCCCTACTACCCTTACTACCCCCATCTTCATGTCCCTCTGGGGTATGTATTAACGTTCTGTTACCCCTTACTACCCCTTACTGCCCTTTACTACCCCTTACTACCCCCATCTTCATGTCCTCTGGGGTATGTATTAACGTTCTGTTACCCCTACCCTACCCTTACTACCCCTTACTACCCCCATCTTCATGTCCCTCTGGGGTATGTATTAACGTTCTGTTACCCCTTACTACCCCTTACTGCCCCTTACTGCCCCTTACTACCCCCATCTTCATGTCCCTCTGGGGTATGTATTAACGTTCTGTTACCCCTCACTACCCCTTACTACCCCCATCTTCATGTCCTCTGGGGTATGTATTAACGTTCTGTTACCCCTACTACTTACCCCTTACTACCCCTTACTACCCCTTACTATCCCCATCTTCATGTCCCTCTGGGGTATGTATTAACGTTCTGTTACCCCTTACTGCCCCTTACTACTACCCCCATCTTCATGTCCTCTGGGGTATGTATTAACGTTCTGTTACCCCTTACTACCCCCCTTACTACCCCTTACTACCCCCATCTTCATGTCCTCTGGGGTATGTATTAACGTTCTGTTACCCCTTACTGCCCCTTACTACCCCCATCTTCATGTCCTCTGGGGTATGTATTAACGTTCTGTTACCCCTACTGCCCTTACCCCCTTACTACCCCCTACCCCCATCTTCATGTCCTCTGGGGTATGTATTAACGTTCTGTTACCCCTTACTACCCCTTACTACCCCCATCTTCATGTCCTCTGGGGTATGTATTAACGTTCTGTTACCCCTCACTACCCCTTACTACCCCCATCTTCATGTCCCTCTGGGGTATGTATTAACATTCTGTTACCCCTTACTACCCCTTACTACCCCTTACTACCCCTTACTACCCCCATCTTCATGTCCCTCTGGGGTATGTATTAACGTTCTGTTACCCCTTACTGCCCCTTACTACCCCTTACTACCCCCATCTTCATGTCCCTCTGGGGTATGTATTAACGTTCTGTTACCCCTTACTACCCCTTACTACCCCTTACTACCCCCATCTTCATGTCCCTCTGGGGTATGTATTAACGTTCTGTTACCCCTTACTGCCCCTTACTACCCCCATCTTCATGTCCCTCTGGGGTATGTATTAACGTTCTGTTACCCCTTACTACCCCTTACTACCCCTTACTACCCCCATCTTCATGTCCCTCTGGGGTATGTATTAACGTTCTGTTACCCCTTACTACCCCTTACTACCCCCATCTTCATGTCCTCTGGGGTATGTATTAACGTTCTGTTACCCCTACTACCCATTACTGCCCCTTACTACCCCTTACTACTCCCCATCTTCATGTCCTCTGGGGTATGTATTAACGTTCTGTTACCCCTTACTGCCCCTTACTGCCCCTTACTACCCCCATCTTCATGTCCCTCTGGGGTATGTATTAACATTCTGTTACCCCTTACTACCCCTTACTACCCCCATCTTCATGTCCCTCTGGGGTATGTATTAACGTTCTGTTACCCCTTACTGCCCCTTACTACCCCTTACTACCCCCATCTTCATGTCCCTCTGGGGTATGTATTAACGTTCTGTTACCCCTTACTGCCCCTTACTACCCCTTACTACCCCCATCTTCATGTCCCTCTGGGGTATGTATTAACGTTCTGTTACCCCTTACTACCCCTTACTACCCCTTACTACCCCCATCTTCATGTCCCTCTGGGGTATGTATTAACGTTCTGTTACCCCTACTGCCCCTTACTACCCCTTACTACCCCCATCTTCATGTCCCTCTGGGGTATGTATTAACGTTCTGTTACCCCTTACTACCCCTTACTGCCCCTTACTACCCCTTACTACCCCCATCTTCATGTCCCTCTGGGGTATGTATTAACGTTCTGTTACCCCTTACTACCCCTTACTACCCCCATCTTCATGTCCCTCTGGGGTATGTATTAACGTTCTGTTACCCCTTACTACCCCTTACTACCCCTTACTGCCCCTTACTACCCCTTACTACCCCCATCTTCATGTCCCTCTGGGGTATGTATTAACGTTCTGTTACCCCTTACTGCCCCTTACTACCCCTTACTACCCCCATCTTCATGTCCCTCTGGGGTATGTATTAACGTTCTGTTACCCCTTACTACCCCTTACTGCCCCTTACTACCCCCATCTTCATGTCCCTCTGGGGTATGTATTAACGTTCTGTTACCCCTTACTGCCCCTTACTACCCCCATCTTCATGTCCCTCTGGGGTATGTATTAACGTTCTGTTACCCCTTACTACCCCTTACTACCCCTTACTACCCCCATCTTCATGTCCCTCTGGGGTATGTATTAACGTTCTGTTACCCCTTACTGCCCCTTACTACCCCCATCTTCATGTCCCTCTGGGGTATGTATTAACGTTCTGTTACCCCTTACTACCCCTTACTACCCCCTTACTACCCCCATCTTCATGTCCCTCTGGGGTATGTATTAACGTTCTGTTACCCCTTACTGCCCCTTACTACCCCCATCTTCATGTCCCTCTGGGGTATGTATTAACGTTCTGTTACCCCTTACTGCCCCTTACTACCCCCATCTTCATGTCCCTCTGGGGTATGTATTAACGTTCTGTTACCCCTTACTACCCCTTACTACCCCTTACTACCCCTTACTACCCCCATCTTCATGTCCTCTGGGGTATGTATTAACGTTCTGTTACCCCTTACTGCCCCTTACTACCCCTTACTACCCCATCTTCATGTCCCTCTGGGGTATGTATTAACGTTCTGTTACCCCTTACTGCCCCTTACTACCCCTTACTACCCCCCATCTTCATGTCCTCTGGGGTATGTATTAACGTTCTGTTACCCCTTACTACCCCTTACTACCCCCATCTTCATGTCCTCTGGGGTATGTATTAACGTTCTGTTACCCCTTACTGCCCCCCTTACTACCCCTTACTACCCCCATCTTCATGTCCCTCTGGGGTATGTATTAACGTTCTGTTACCCCTTACTACCCCTTACTACCCCCCCATCTTCATGTCCTCTGGGGTATGTATTAACGTTCTGTTACCCCTACTACCCATTACTGCCCCTTACTACCCCTTACTACCCCATCTTCATGTCCTCTGGGGTATGTATTAACGTTCTGTTACCCCTTACTGCCCCTTACCCCTTACTACCCCCATCTTCATGTCCCTCTGGGGTATGTATTAACGTTCTGTTACCCCTTACTACCCCTTACTACCCCCATCTTCATGTCCTCTGGGGTATGTATTAACGTTCTGTTACCCCTACTGCCCCTTACTACCCTTACTACCCCCCCCCATCTTCATGTCCTCTGGGGTATGTATTAACGTTCTGTTACCCCTTACTGCCCCTTACTACCCCTTACTACCCCCATCTTCATGTCCTCTGGGGTATGTATTAACGTTCTGTTACCCCTTACTGCCCCTTTACTACCCCCATCTTCATGTCCCTCTGGGGTATGTATTAACGTTCTGTTACCCCTTACTGCCCCTTACTGCCCCTTACTACCCCCATCTTCATGTCCCTCTGGGGTATGTATTAACGTTCTGTTACCCCTTACTGCCCCTTACTGCCCCTTACTACCCCTTACTACCCCCATCTTCATGTCCCTCTGGGGTATGTATTAACGTTCTGTTACCCCTTACTACCCCTTACTACCCCCATCTTCATGTCCCTCTGGGGTATGTATTAACGTTCTGTTACCCCTTACTGCCCCTTACTACCCCTTACTGCCCCTTACTACCCCTTACTACCCCCATCTTCATGTCCCTCTGGGGTATGTATTAACGTTCTGTTACCCCTTACTACCCCTTACTACCCCCATCTTCATGTCCCTCTGGGGTATGTATTAACGTTCTGTTACCCCTTACTACCCCTTACTGCCCCTTACTACCCCCATCTTCATGTCCTCTGGGGTATGTATTAACGTTCTGTTACCCCTTACTGCCCCTTACTACCCCCATCTTCATGTCCCTCTGGGGTATGTATTAACGTTCTGTTACCCCCTTACTACCCTTACTGTCCTACTGCCCCTTACTACCCCCATCTTCATGTCCCTCTGGGGTATGTATTAACGTTCTGTTACCCCTTACTACCCCTTACTACTCCTTACTACCCCTTACTACCCCCATCTTCATGTCCTCTGGGGTATGTATTAACGTTCTGTTACCCCTACTGCCCCTTACTACCCCTTACTACCCCCATCTTCATGTCCTCTGGGGTATGTATTAACGTTCTGTTACCCCTTACTGCCCCTTACTACCCCTTACTATCTTCATGTCCCTCTGGGGTATGTATTAACCCCCCCTTACTACCCCTTACTACCCCCATCTTCATGTCCTCTGGGGTATGTATTAACGTTCTGTTACCCCTACTACCCCTTACTGCCCCTTACTACCCCTTACTACCCCCATCTTCATGTCCTCTGGGGTATGTATTAACGTTCTGTTACCCCTTACTACCCCTTACTACCCCTTACTACCCCCATCTTCATGTCCCTCTGGGGTATGTATTAACGTTCTGTTACCCCTTACTACCCCTTACTACCCCCATCTTCATGTCCTCTGGGGTATGTATTAACGTTCTGTTACCCCTTACTGCCCCTTACTACTACCCCATCTTCATGTCCTCTGGGGTATGTATTAACGTTCTGTTACCCCTTACTACCCCTTACTGCCCCTTACTACCCCCATCTTCATGTCCCTCTGGGGTATGTATTAACGTTCTGTTACCCCTTACTACCCCTTACTGCTTACTACCCCATCTTCATGTCCCTCTGGGGTATGTATTAACGTTCTGTTACCCCTTACTGCCCCTTACTACCCTTACTACCCCTTACTACCCCCATCTTCATGTCCCTCTGGGGTATGTATTAACGTTCTGTTACCCCTTACTACCCCTACTACCCCCATCTTCATGTCCTCTGGGGTATGTATTAACGTTCTGTTACCCCTTACTACCCCCTTACTGCCCCTTACTACCCTTACTACCCCTTACTACCCCCATCTTCATGTCCTCTGGGGTATGTATTAACGTTCTGTTACCCCTTACTGCCCCTTACTACCCCTTACTACCCCTTACTACCCCCATCTTCATGTCCCTCTGGGGTATGTATTAACGTTCTGTTACCCCTTACTGCCCCTTACTACCCCCCATCTTCATGTCCTCTGGGGTATGTATTAACGTTCTGCCCCTTACTACCCCCTTACTACCCCCATCTTCATGTCCCTCTGGGGTATGTATTAACGTTCTGTTACCCCTTACTGCCCCTTACTACCCCCATCTTCATGTCCTCTGGGGTATGTATTAACGTTCTGTTACCCCTTACTGCCCCTTACTACTGCCCCTTACTACCCTTACTACCCCCATCTTCATGTCCTCTGGGGTATGTATTAACGTTCTGTTACCCCTTACTACCCCTTACTACCCCCCATCTTCATGTCCTCTGGGGTATGTATTAACGTTCTGTTACCCCCTTACTGCCCCTTACTACCCCCATCTTCATGTCCTCTGGGGTATGTATTAACGTTCTGTTACCCCTTACTGCCCCTTACTACCCCTTACTACCCCCATCTTCATGTCCCTCTGGGGTATGTATTAACGTTCTGTTACCCCTTACTGCCCCTTACTGCCCCCTTACTACCCCTTACTACCCCCATCTTCATGTCCCTCTGGGGTATGTATTAACGTTCTGTTACCCCTTACTGCCCCTTACTACCCCCCCATCTTCATGTCCTCTGGGGTATGTATTAACCTGTTACCCCTTACTGCCCCTTACTACCCCCCATCTTCATGTCCCTCTGGGGTATGTATTAACGTTCTGTTACTGCCCCTTACTACCCCCATCTTCATGTCCCTCTGGGGTATGTATTAACGTTCTGTTACCCCTTACTGCCCCTTACTGCCCCTTACTACCCCTTACTACCCCCATCTTCATGTCCCTCTGGGGTATGTATTAACGTTCTGTTACCCCTTACTGCCCCTTACTACCCCTACTACCCCCATCTTCATGTCCCTCTGGGGTATGTATTAACGTTCTGTTACCCCTACTGCCCCTTACTGCCCCTTACTACCCCTTACTACCCCCATCTTCATGTCCTCTGGGGTATGTATTAACGTTCTGTTACCCCTTACTGCCCCTTACTACCCCCATCTTCATGTCCTCTGGGGTATGTATTAACGTTCTGTTACCCCTTACTGCCCCTTACTACCCCTTACTTACTACCCCCATCTTCATGTCCCTCTGGGGTATGTATTAACGTTCTGTTACCCCTTACTGCCCCTTACTACCCCCCCATCTTCATGTCCCTCTGGGGTATGTATTAACGTTCTGTTACCCCTTACTACCCCTTACTACCCCCATCTTCATGTCCCTCTGGGGTATGTATTAACGTTCTGTTACCCCTTACTGCCCCCCCTTACTTACTACTACCCCCATCTTCATGTCCCTCTGGGGTATGTATTAACGTTCTGTTACCCCTTACTACCCCTTACTACCCCTTACTACCCCCATCTTCATGTCCCTCTGGGGTATGTATTAACGTTCTGTTACCCCTTACTGCCCCTTACTACCCCCATCTTCATGTCCCTCTGGGGTATGTATTAACGTTCTGTTACCCCTTACTACCCCTTACTACCCCTTACTACCCCTTACTACCCCTTACTACCCCTTACTACCCCCATCTTCATGTCCCTCTGGGGTATGTATTAACGTTCTGTTACCCCTTACTACCCCTTACTACCCCTTACTACCCCCATCTTCATGTCCCTCTGGGGTATGTATTAACGTTCTGTTACCCCTTACTGCCCCTTACTACCCCTTACTACCCCCATCTTCATGTCCCTCTGGGGTATGTATTAACGTTCTGTTACCCCTTACTGCCCCTTACTACCCCTTACTACCCCCTACCCCCATCTTCATGTCCCTCTGGGGTATGTATTAACGTTCTGTTACCCCTTACTGCCCCTTACTACCCCTTACTACCCCCATCTTCATGTCCCTCTGGGGTATGTATTAACGTTCTGTTACCCCTTACTGCCCCTTACTACCCCCATCTTCATGTCCCTCTGGGGTATGTATTAACGTTCTGTTACCCCTTACTACCCCTTACTACCCCTTACTACCCCATCTTCATGTCCCTCTGGGGTATGTATTAACGTTCTGTTACCCTTACTGCCCCTTACCCCTTACTGCCCCTTACTACCCCCCATCTTCATGTCCCTCTGGGGTATGTATTAACGTTCTGTTACCCCTTACTACCCCTTACTACTACCCTTACTACCCCCATCTTCATGTCCTCTGGGGTATGTATTAACGTTCTGTTACCCCTTACTACCCCTTACTACCCCTTACTACCCCTTACTACCCCCATCTTCATGTCCCTCTGGGGTATGTATTAACGTTCTGTTACCCCTTACTGCCCCTTACTACCCCCATCTTCATGTCCCTCTGGGGTATGTATTAACGTTCTGTTACCCTTACTACCCTTACTACCCCCATCTTCATGTCCTCTGGGGTATGTATTAACGTTCTGTTACCCCTTACTGCCCCTTACTGCCCCTTTACTACTACCCCCATCTTCATGTCCCTCTGTGGTATGTATTAACGTTCTGTTACCCCTTACTACCCCTTACTACCCCCATCTTCATGTCCCTCTGGGGTATGTATTAACGTTCTGTTACCCTTACTACCCCTTACTACCCCTTACTACCCCCATCTTCATGTCCCTCTGGGGTATGTATTAACGTTCTGTTACCCCTTACTACCCCTTACTACCCCTTACTACCCCTTACTACCCCCATCTTCATGTCCCTCTGGGGTATGTATTAACGTTCTGTTACCCCTTACTGCCCCTTACTACCCCTTACTACCCCCATCTTCATGTCCCTCTGGGGTATGTATTAACGTTCTGTTACCCCTTACTACCCCCATCTTCATGTCCTCTGGGGTATGTATTAACGTTCTGTTACCCCTTACTGCCCCTTACTGCCCCTATTACTTCTTCATGTCCCTCTGGGGTATGTATTAACGTTCTGTTACCCCTTACTACCCCTTACTGCCCCTTACTACCCCTTACTACCCCCATCTTCATGTCCCTCTGGGGTATGTATTAACGTTCTGTTACCCCTTACTACCCCTTACTACCCCTTACTACCCCCATCTTCATGTCCTCTGGGGTATGTATTAACGTTCTGTTACCCCTTACTACCCCTTACTGCCCCTTACTACCCTTACTATCCCCATCTTCATGTCCTCTGGGGTATGTATTAACGTTCTGTTACCCCTTACTGCCCCTTACTACCCCCATCTTCATGTCCTCTGGGGTATGTATTAACCTGTTACCCTTACTGCCCCTTACTACCCCCATCTTCATGTCCTCTGGGGTATGTATTAACGTTCTGTTACCCCTTACTACCCCTTACTACCCCTTTACTACCCCCCATCTTCATGTCCCTCTGGGGTATGTATTAACGTTCTGTTACCCTGCCCCTTACTGCCCCTTACTACCCCCATCTTCATGTCCCTCTGGGGTATGTATTAACGTTCTGTTACCCCTTACTGCCCCTTACTACCCCTTACTACCCCCATCTTCATGTCCCTCTGGGGTATGTATTAACGTTCTGTTACCCCTTACTACCCCTTACTACCCCCCCCCATCTTCATGTCCCTCTGGGGTATGTATTAACGTTCTGTTACCCCTTACTGCCCCTTACTACCCCTTACTACCCCCATCTTCATGTCCCTCTGGGGTATGTATTAACGTTCTGTTACCCCTTACTACCCCTTACTGCCCCTTACTACCCCCATCTTCATGTCCCTCTGGGGTATGTATTAACGTTCTGTTACCCCTTTACTACCCCTTACTACCCCTTACTACCCCTTACTACCCCCATCTTCATGTCCCTCTGGGGTATGTATTAACGTTCTGTTACCCCTTACTGCCCCTTACTTACCCCCTACCCCCATCTTCATGTCCTCTGGGGTATGTATTAACGTTCTGTTACCCCTTACTACCCCTTACTACCCCCATCTTCATGTCCTCTGGGGTATGTATTAACGTTCTGTTACCCCTTACTGCCCCTTACTACCCCTACTACCCCCCCATCTTCATGTCCTCTGGGGTATGTATTAACGTTCTGTTACCCCTTACTGCCCCTTACTACCCCCATCTTCATGTCCTCTGGGGTATGTATTAACGTTCTGTTACCCCTTACTGCCCCTTACTACCCCTTACTACCCCCATCTTCATGTCCCTCTGGGGTATGTATTAACGTTCTGTTACCCCTTACTACCCCTACTACCCCCCCATCTTCATGTCCCTCTGGGGTATGTATTAACGTTCTGTTACCCCTTACTGCCCCTTACTACCCCTTACTACCCTTACTACCCCCATCTTCATGTCCTCTGGGGTATGTATTAACGTTCTGTTACCCCTTACTACCCCTTACTGCCCCTTACTACAACCCTTACTACCCCCATCTTCATGTCCTCTGGGGTATGTATTAACGTTCTGTTACCCCTTACTACCCCTTACTACCCCCATCTTCATGTCCCTCTGGGGTATGTATTAACGTTCTGTTACCCCTTACTGTTACTACCCTTACTGCCCCTTACTACCCTTACTACCCTTACTACCCCCATCTTCATGTCCTCTGGGGTATGTATTAACGTTCTGTTACCCCTTACTACCCCTTACTACCCCTTACTATCCCCATCTTCATGTCCCTCTGGGGTATGTATTAACGTTCTGTTACCCTTACTACCCTTACTGCCCCTTACTACCCTTACTACCCCCATCTTCATGTCCTCTGGGGTATGTATTAACGTTCTGTTACCCCTTACTGCCCCTTACTACCCCTTACTACCCCCATCTTCATGTCCTCTGGGGTATGTATTAACGTTCTGTTACCCCTTACTGCCCCTTACTACCCCTTACTACCCCCATCTTCATGTCCCTCTGGGGTATGTATTAACGTTCTGTTACCCCCACTACCCCTTACTGCCCCTTACTATCCCCATCTTCATGTCCCTCTGGGGTATGTATTAACGTTCTGTTACCCCTTACTACCCCCTTACTACCCCCATCTTCATGTCCCTCTGGGGTATGTATTAACGCCTGTTACCCCTTACTACCCCTTACTAACCCCCATCTTCATGTCCCTCTGGGGTATGTATTAACGTTCTGTTACCCCTTACTACCCCTTACTACCCCCATCTTCATGTCCCTCTGGGGTATGTATTAACGTTCTGTTACCCCTTACTGCCCCTTACTACCCCTTACTACCCCCATCTTCATGTCCCTCTGGGGTATGTATTAACGTTCTGTTACCCCTTACTACCCCTTACTACCCCCATCTTCATGTCCCTCTGGGGTATGTATTAACGTTCTGTTACCCCTTACTGCCCCTTACTACCCCTTACTACCCCCATCTTCATGTCCCTCTGGGGTATGTATTAACGTTCTGTTACCCCTTACTACCCCTTACTACCCCTTACTACTACCCCCTTACTACCTTTACTATCTTCATGTCCCTCTGGGGTATGTATTAACGTTCTGTTACCCCTTACTACCCCTTACTGCCCCTTACTACCCCATCTTCATGTCCCTCTGGGGTATGTATTAACGTTCTGTTACCCCTTACTACCCCTTACTGCCCCTTACTACCCCCATCTTCATGTCCTCTGGGGTATGTATTAACCCCTCTGTTACCCCTTACTGCCCCTTACTACCCCCTTACTACCCCTTACTATCCCCATCTTCATGTCCTCTGGGGTATGTATTAACGTTCTGTTACCCTTACTGCCCCTTACTGCCCCTTACTACTTACCCCCCATCTTCATGTCCCTCTGGGGTATGTATTAACGTTCTGTTACCCCTTACTGCCCCTTACTACCCCCATCTTCATGTCCCTCTGGGGTATGTATTAACGTTCTGTTACCCCTTACTACCCCTTACTGCCCCTTACTACCCCCATCTTCATGTCCCTCTGGGGTATGTATTAACGTTCTGTTACCCCTTACTGCCCCTTACTACCCCTTACTACCCCCATCTTCATGTCCCTCTGGGGTATGTATTAACGTTCTGTTACCCCTTACTGCCCCTTACTACCCCTTACTACCCCTTACTACCCCTTACTACCCCTTACTGCCCCTTACTACCCCTTACTACCCCCATCTTCATGTCCCTCTGGGGTATGTATTAACATTCTGTTACCCCTTACTACCCCTTACTACCCCCATCTTCATGTCCCTCTGGGGTATGTATTAACGTTCTGTTACCCCTTACTGCCCCTTACTACCCCTTACTACCCCCATCTTCATGTCCCTCTGGGGTATGTATTAACGTTCTGTGACCCCTTACTACCCCTTACTGCCCCTTACTACCCCCCCCATCTTCATGTCCTCTGGGGTATGTATTAACGTTCTGTTACCCCTTACTGCCCCTTACTACCCCCATCTTCATGTCCCTCTGGGGTATGTATTAACGCCCTGTTACCCCTTACTACCCCCTTACTACCCCCATCTTCATGTCCCTCTGGGGTATGTATTAACGTTCTGTTACCCCTTACTGCCCCTTACTACCCCCATCTTCATGTCCCTCTGGGGTATGTATTAACGTTCTGTTACCCCTTACTGCCCCTTACTACCCCTTACTACCCCCATCTTCATGTCCTCTGGGGTATGTATTAACGTTCTGTTACCCCTTACTACCCCTTACTACCCCTACCCCCATCTTCATGTCCCTCTGGGGTATGTATTAACGTTCTGTTACCCCTTACTGCCCCTTTCTGCCCCTACCCCTTACTACCCCTTACTACCCCCATCTTCATGTCCCTCTGGGGTATGTATTAACGTTCTGTTACCCCTTACTGCCCCTTACTGCCCCTTACTACCCCCATCTTCATGTCCCTCTGGGGTATGTATTAACGTTCTGTTACCCTTACTACCCCTATACCCTTACTACCCCCTACCCCCATCTTCATGTCCTCTGGGGTATGTATTAACGTTCTGTTACCCCTTACTGCCCCTTACTGCCCCTTACTACCCCCATCTTCATGTCCTCTGGGGTATGTATTAACGTTCTGTTACCCTTACTTACCCCCTTACTACCCCCATCTTCATGTCCCTCTGGGGTATGTATTAACGTTCTGTTACCCCTTACTGCCCCTTACTACCCCACTACTACCCCATCTTCATGTCCTCTGGGGTATGTATTAACGTTCTGTTACCCCTTACACCCCTTACTACCCCCATCTTCATGTCCTCTGGGGTATGTATTAACAGTTCTGTTACCCCTTACTAACCCTTACTACCCCCATCTTCATGTCCTCTGGGGTATGTTTAACGCCTGTTACCCTTACTGCCCCTTACTACCCCTTACTACCCCTTACTACCCCCATCTTCATGTCCCTCTGGGGTATGTATTAACGTTCTGTTGCCCCTTACTCACCCCTTACTACCCCTTACTACCCTTACTGCCAGCCAGCTTCATGTCCCTCTGGGGTATGTATTAACGTTCTGTTACCCCTTACTGCCCCTTACTCCACCCCCATCTTCATGTCCCTCTGGGGTATGTATTAACGTTCTGTTACCCCTTACCCCCTTACTATTACTGCCCCCACTACCCCTAGCCAGCCCCCATCTTCATGTCCTCTGGGGTATGTATTAAGCGTTCAGTTAGCCCCCAGTACTACCCCTTACTACCCCCATCTTCATGTCCCTCTGGGGCCCGTATTAACGCCTGTTACCCAGCCCGTCACTATACTGCCCCTTACTACCCCCAGCCCCCATCTTCATGTCCCCTGGGGTATGTATTAACGTTCTGTTACCCCTTACCAGCCCCAGCCCGTCATCAGCTACCCCTTACTACCCCCCATCTTCATGTCCCTCTGGGGTAGTAGCCACGCCCTGTTACCCCTTACTGCCCCTTACTACCCCTTACTACCCCCATCTTCATGTCCCTCTGGGGTATGTAGCCCGTTCTGTTACCCCGTCATACACCCCTTACTATATCTTCATGTCCCTCTGGGGTATGTAGCCAGTTCTGTTACCCCTTACTACCCCTTACTATTACTACCCCCATCTTCATGTCCCTCTGGGGTATGTAGCGTTCTGTTACCCCTTACTATAACTACCCCCATCTTCATGTCCCGGGGTAGTATCATAATGTTCTGTTAGTCAGCCCTTACTGCCCCTTACTACCCCCTTCATGTCCCTCTGGGGTAGTAGCCAGTTCTGTTACCCCTTACTGCCCCTACAGCCCTATACTACCCCACACTAGCCCTTACTGCCCCTCACTACCCCGTACATATCTTCATGTCCCTCTGGGGCCCGTATTAGCGTTCTGTTAGCCCGTACTGCCCTTTGCTACCCCCATCTTCAGCCCTCTGGGGTAGCCCGTATTAGCCAGCCCGTTGCCCCTTACCAGCCCCTTACCAGCCCTTACTACCAGCCCGTCTTCATGCCCTCTGGGGTATGTAGCCCGTTCTGTTACCCCTTACCAGCCCTTACAGCCTATCCCCATCTTCATGTCCCTCTGGGGTATGTCATCAACCCGTTCCCGTTACCCTAGAGCTCAGCCCGTAGCTGCCCATTACTAGCCAGCTAGCCCGTCAGCCCCATCTTCAGCCCGTCTGGGGTATGTATTAAGCGTCTGTTAGCCCGCCACCCCTTACTAGCCCCAGCTTCCAGTCCCAGCTCTGGGGCCCGTAGGTAACCCGTTCTGTTAGCCCCTTCACTGCCCCTTAGCCAGCCCCCCATCTTCATGCCCTCATGGGGTAGTAGGAACGTTCAGTTAGCCCTTCACTGCCCCTCATAGCTACAGCCCGTACCAGCCCGTAGCTAGCCCCAGCCATCATGTCCTCTGGGGTATGTATTAAGCCCTGTTACCCCCCGTACCAGCCCCTCACCAGCCCATACCAGCCCCATCTTCATGTCCCTCAGGGCCTGTCAAGTTCTGTTAGCCCATTACTCAGCCCGTCAGCCAGCCCGAAGAGGAGGGACACCATCCCGTCATGCCCAGTCTCCAGCCCGTATGTATTAACGTTCTGTTAGCCCCTTACCACCCGTACCATACAGCCCGTCAGTCATGTCCTCTGGGGTATGTCATTAACCCGTCTGTTAGCCAGCCCGTAGCCAGTACAGCCAGCCCGTCATATAACCCCTCCACCAGCCCGTCAGCCAGCCCCATCTTCATGCCCGTCTGGCGTCAGTATTAAGCCCGTTCATCCAGCCCGTCATACAGCCATCCAGCCCGTCATACCCCCATCCCGTCCCTCTGGGGTCCAGCCCGTCTGTTACAGCCCTTCAGTCAGGAAGCCTCACCCATCTTCATGTCAGCCAGGTATGTCAGGAAGCCTGTTACACAGCCCGTATAACCCCAGCCCCTGTCACCAGCCCATGTCCTAGCCAGAGGTCACACCATTACATTACCAGCCCGTCATCAGCCCCTCAGTCTAGCCCCTCACCAGCCCATAGTCAGCCAGCCCGTCAGCCAGCCCGTATCAGTCAGCCAGTCAGCCAGCCCGTCAGCCAGCCCATCAGCCAGCCGTCACCAGCCCGTCAGCCAGCCCGGGCCAGCCCATATAACAGCCAGCCATCCAGCCAGCCCGTCAGCCAGCCCGTCAGTCCAGCCAGCACCAGCACATAGCCAGCCCGTCAGCCAGCCGGGTCAGCCAGCAGCAGCCAGCCCGTCAGCCAGCCCGTCAGCAGCCCGTTACATATAGCCCTCAGCCCGTCAGCCAGCTAGCCAGCCCGTCATCCAGCCAGCCCATCCAGCCAGCCCGTCATCCAGCCCGTCATCCAGCCCGTCATCCAGCCCGTCAGCCAGCCCGTCAGCCAGCCCATCACCAGCCCGTCATCCAGCCCGTCATCCAGCCCGTCATCCAGCCCGTCATCCAGCCCGTCAGCCAGCCCGTCATCCAGCCCGCCATCCAGCCCGCCATCCAGCCCGTCATCCAGCCCGTCATCCAGCCCGAGGAAGAGCCCGCCATCCAGCCAGTCAGCCAGCCCGTCAGCCCGTCCAGCCCCGTCAGCCAGCCCGTCATCCAGCCCGTCAGCTAGCCAGCCCGTCAGAGGAGCCCGTTACATCCAGCCAGCCCACAGGACAGCCCGAAGAGCCAGCCATCAGCCAGCCTGTCATCCAGCCAGCCCGTCATCCAGCCCGCCCAGCCATCCAGCCAGCCCGTCAGCCAGCCCCCGTCCAGCCAGCCCGTCATCCAGCCCGTCAGCCAGCCCGTCATCCAGCCCGTCAGCCAGCCCGTCATCCAGCCCGTCAGAGGAGCCCGTCAGTCCAGCCCGTCAGCCAGCCCGTCAGCCAGCCCGTCCAGCCAGCCCGGAAGCCAGCCCGTCATCCAGCCCAGCAGTCAGCCCGTCATCCCAGCCAGTCGCCCGTCATCCAGCCCGTCATCCAGCCCGTCAGCCAGCCCGTCAGCCAGCCCGTCAGCAGCCCGTCAGCCAGCCCGTCAGCCAGCCCGTCAGCCAGCCCGTCAGCCAGCCCGTCAGCCAGCCCATCAGCCAGCCCGTCCAGCCAGCCCGTCTGTGGGGGCCAGGTCTGCGTATTATTAGACACAGTAGGACCTCTGGGGGTGTAACCAGAGTGTAACCCCCCGCTGCTCTGCTAACACGGTCTCAGGTTTCCTCTGCTAGAGTTGGTTGACTCATATTCACATGGCTGTGATCATGTCTGTGTGTGTCTGTGATCATGTCTGTGTGTGTCTGTGATCATGTCTAAGTCTGTGTGTGTCTGTGTGTGTAGTTGCGACGTTCCTGGAGCACTGGAAGCGTCGTCAGATCAGTTTGAACCACAGCTGGGACCTCACAGGACTAGAGGAAGAGGAGGTAAACACCATTACATATAACACCCCACAGGACTAGAGGAAGAGGAGGTACACACCATTACATATAACACCCCACAGGACTAGAGGAAGAGGAGGAACACCATTACATATAACACCCCACAGGACTAGAGGAAGAGGAGGTAAACACCATTACATATAACACCCCACAGGACTAGAGGAAGAGGAGGTAAACACCATTACATATAACACCCCACAGGACTAGAGGAAGAGGAGGGACACCATTACATATAACACCCCACAGGACTAGAGGAAGAGGAGGGACACCATTACATATAACACCTCACAGGACTAGAGGAAGAGGAGGGACACCATTACATATAACACCCCACAGGACTAGAGGAAGAGGAGGGAAACACCATTACATATAACACCTCACAGGACTAGAGGAAGAGGAGGTACACCATTACATATAACACCTCACAGGACTAGAGGAAGAGGAGGGACACCATTACATATAACACCTCACAGGACTAGAGGAAGAGGAGGGACACCATTACATATAACACCTCACAGGACTAGAGGAAGAGGAGGGACACCATTACATATAACACCCCACAGGACTAGAGGAAGAGGAGGGACACCATTACATATAACACCCCACAGGACTAGAGGAAGAGGAGGGACACCATTACATATAACACCCCACAGGACTAGAGGAAGAGGAGGGACACCATTACATATAACACCCCACAGGACTAGAGGAAGAGGAGGGACACCATTACATATAACACCTCACAGGACTAGAGGAAGAGGAGGGACACCATTACATATAACACCCCACAGGACTAGAGGAAGAGGAGGGACACCATTACATATAACACCCCACAGGACTAGAGGAAGAGGAGGTACACCATTACATATAACACCCCACAGGACTAGAGGAAGAGGAGGGACACCATTACATATAACACCTCACAGGACTAGAGGAAGAGGAGGGACACCATTACATATAACACCCCACAGGACTAGAGGAAGAGGAGGAACACCATTACATATAACACCCCACAGGACTAGAGGAAGAGGAGGTACACCATTACATATAACACCTCACAGGACTAGAGGAAGAGGAGGGACACACCATTACATATAACACCTCACAGGACTAGAGGAAGAGGAGGTAAACACCATTACATATAACACCCCACAGGACTAGAGGAAGAGGAGGGACACCATTACATATAACACCTCACAGGACTAGAGGAAGAGGAGGGACACCATTACATATAACACCCCACAGGACTAGAGGAAGAGGAGGGACACCATTACATATAACACCCCACAGGACTAGAGGAAGAGGAGGTACACCATTACATATAACACCCCACAGGACTAGAGGAAGAGGAGGTACACCATTACATATAACACCCCACAGGACTAGAGGAAGAGGAGGGACACCATTACATATAACACCTCACAGGACTAGAGGAAGAGGAGGGACACCATTACATATAACACCTCACAGGACTAGAGGAAGAGGAGGGACACCATTACATATAACACCCCACAGGACTAGAGGAAGAGGAGGTACACCATTACATATAACACCCCACAGGACTAGAGGAAGAGGAGGGACACCATTACATATAACACCCACAGGACTAGAGGAAGAGGAGGGACACCATTACATATAACACCCACAGGACTAGAGGAAGAGGAGGGACACCATTACATATAACACCCCACAGGACTAGAGGAAGAGGAGGGACACCATTACATATAACACCCCACAGGACTAGAGGAAGAGGAGGGACACCATTACATATAACACCCCACAGGACTAGAGGAAGAGGAGGGGAGGTACACCATTACATATAACACCCCACAGGACTAGAGGAAGAGGAGGGACACCATTACATATAACACCCCACAGGACTAGAGGAAGAGGAGGTACACCATTACATATAACACCCCACAGGACTAGAGGAAGAGGAGGGACACCATTACATATAACACCCCACAGGACTAGAGGAAGAGGAGGTACACCATTACATATAACACCCCACAGGACTAGAGGAAGAGGAGGGACACCATTACATATAACACCCCACAGGACTAGAGGAAGAGGAGGTACACCATTACATATAACACCCCACAGGACTAGAGGAAGAGGAGGGACACCATTACATATAACACCCCACAGGACTAGAGGAAGAGGAGGGACACCATTACATATAACACCCCACAGGACTAGAGGAAGAGGAGGGACACCATTACATATAACACCCCACAGGACTAGAGGAAGAGGAGGTACACCATTACATATAACACCCCACAGGACTAGAGGAAGAGGAGGGACACCATTACATATAACACCCCACAGGACTAGAGGAAGAGGAGGGACACCATTACATATAACACCCCACAGGACTAGAGGAAGAGGAGGGACACACCATTACATATAACACCCCACAGGACTAGAGGAAGAGGAGGGACACCATTACATATAACACCTCACAGGACTAGAGGAAGAGGAGGGACACCATTACATATAACACCCCACAGGACTAGAGGAAGAGGAGGGACACCATTACATATAACACCCCACAGGACTAGAGGAAGAGGAGGGACACACCATTACATATAACACCTCACAGGACTAGAGGAAGAGGAGGGACACCATTACATATAACACCTCACAGGACTAGAGGAAGAGGAGGGACACCATTACATATAACACCCACAGGACTAGAGGAAGAGGAGGTACACCATTACATATAACACCCACAGGACTAGAGGAAGAGGAGGTACACCATTACATATAACACCCCACAGGACTAGAGGAAGAGGAGGGACACCATTACATATAACACCTCACAGGACTAGAGGAAGAGGAGGGACACCATTACATATAACACCCCACAGGACTAGAGGAAGAGGAGGTAAACACCATTACATATAACACCCCACAGGACTAGAGGAAGAGGAGGGACACCATTACATATAACACCTCACAGGACTAGAGGAAGAGGAGGGACACCATTACATATAACACCTCACAGGACTAGAGGAAGAGGAGGGACACCATTACATATAACACCTCACAGGACTAGAGGAAGAGGAGGGACACCATTACATATAACACCTCACAGGACTAGAGGAAGAGGAGGGACACCATTACATATAACACCCCACAGGACTAGAGGAAGAGGAGGTACACCATTACATATAACACCCCACAGGACTAGAGGAAGAGGAGGTAAACACCATTACATATAACACCCCACAGGACTAGAGGAAGAGGAGGTAAACACCATTACATATAACACCCCACAGGACTAGAGGAAGAGGAGGGACACCATTACATATAACACCCCACAGGACTAGAGGAAGAGGAGGGACACCATTACATATAACACCTACAGGACTAGAGGAAGAGGAGGGACACCCATTACATATAACACCCACAGGACTAGAGGAAGAGGAGGGACACCATTACATATAACACCCCACAGGACTAGAGGAAGAGGAGGTACACCATTACATATAACACCCCACAGGACTAGAGGAAGAGGAGGTACACCATTACATATAACACCCACAGGACTAGAGGAAGAGGAGGGACACCATTACATATAACACCCCACAGGACTAGAGGAAGAGGAGGTACACCATTACATATAACACCTCACAGGACTAGAGGAAGAGGAGGGACACCATTACATATAACACCCCACAGGACTAGAGGAAGAGGAGGTACACCATTACATATAACACCCCACAGGACTAGAGGAAGAGGGACACCATTACATATAACACCTCACAGGACTAGAGGAAGAGGAGGGACACCATTACATATAACACCCCACAGGACTAGAGGAAGAGGAGGTACACCATTACATATAACACCTCACAGGACTAGAGGAAGAGGAGGTACACCATTACATATAACACCCCACAGGACTAGAGGAAGAGGAGGTACACCATTACATATAACACCCCACAGGACTAGAGGAAGAGGAGGGACACCATTACATATAACACCCCACAGGACTAGAGGAAGAGGAGGGACACCATTACATATAACACCCACAGGACTAGAGGAAGAGGAGGTACACCATTACATATAACACCCCACAGGACTAGAGGAAGAGGAGGTACACCATTACATATAACACCTCACAGGACTAGAGGAAGAGGAGGGACACCATTACATATAACACCCCACAGGACTAGAGGAAGAGGAGGAACACCATTACATATAACACCCCACAGGACTAGAGGAAGAGGAGGTACACCATTACATATAACACCCCACAGGACTAGAGGAAGAGGAGGTACACCATTACATATAACACCCCACAGGACTAGAGGAAGAGGAGGGACACCATTACATATAACACCCCACAGGACTAGAGGAAGAGGAGGTACACCATTACATATAACACCCCACAGGACTAGAGGAAGAGGAGGTACACCATTACATATAACACCCCACAGGACTAGAGGAAGAGGAGGTACACCATTACATATAACACCCCACAGGACTAGAGGAAGAGGAGGTACACCATTACATATAACACCCCACAGGACTAGAGGAAGAGGAGGGACACCATTACATATAACACCCCACAGGACTAGAGGAAGAGGAGGGACACCATTACATATAACACCCCACAGGACTAGAGGAAGAGGAGGTACACCATTACATATAACACCCCACAGGACTAGAGGAAGAGGAGGTACACCATTACATATAACACCCCACAGGACTAGAGGAAGAGGAGGTACACACCATTACATATAACACCCCACAGGACTAGAGGAAGAGGAGGGACACCATTACATATAACACCCCACAGGACTAGAGGAAGAGGAGGGACACCATTACATATAACACCCCACAGGACTAGAGGAAGAGGAGGGACACCATTACATATAACACCCCACAGGACTAGAGGAAGAGGAGGGACACCATTACATATAACACCTCACAGGACTAGAGGAAGAGGAGGGACACCATTACATATAACACCCCACAGGACTAGAGGAAGAGGAGGTACACCATTACATATAACACCCCACAGGACTAGAGGAAGAGGAGGGACACCATTACATATAACACCCCACAGGACTAGAGGAAGAGGAGGGACACACCATTACATATAACACCCCACAGGACTAGAGGAAGAGGAGGTACACCATTACATATAACACCCCACAGGACTAGAGGAAGAGGAGGTACACCATTACATATAACACCCCACAGGACTAGAGGAAGAGGGACACCATTACATATAACACCTCACAGGACTAGAGGAAGAGGAGGGACACCATTACATATAACACCCCACAGGACTAGAGGAAGAGGAGGTACACCATTACATATAACACCCCACAGGACTAGAGGAAGAGGAGGTAAACACCATTACATATAACACCCCACAGGACTAGAGGAAGAGGAGGGACACCATTACATATAACACCCCACAGGACTAGAGGAAGAGGAGGGACACCATTACATATAACACCCCACAGGACTAGAGGAAGAGGAGGTACACCATTACATATAACACCTCACAGGACTAGAGGAAGAGGAGGGACACCATTACATATAACACCCCACAGGACTAGAGGAAGAGGAGGTACACCATTACATATAACACCCCACAGGACTAGAGGAAGAGGAGGTACACCATTACATATAACACCCCACAGGACTAGAGGAAGAGGAGGGACACCATTACATATAACACCCCACAGGACTAGAGGAAGAGGAGGGACACCATTACATATAACACCCCACAGGACTAGAGGAAGAGGAGGGACACCATTACATATAACACCCCACAGGACTAGAGGAAGAGGAGGGACACCATTACATATAACACCTCACAGGACTAGAGGAAGAGGGAGGGAAGACACCATTACATATAACACCCACAGGACTAGAGGAAGAGGAGGGACACCATTACATATAACACCCCACAGGACTAGAGGAAGAGGAGGGACACCATTACATATAACACCTCACAGGACTAGAGGAAGAGGAGGGACACCATTACATATAACACCCCACAGGACTAGAGGAAGAGGAGGGACACCATTACATATAACACCCCACAGGACTAGAGGAAGAGGAGGTAGGACTACACCATTACATATAACACCCCACAGGACTAGAGGAAGAGGAGGTACACCATTACATATAACACCCCACAGGACTAGAGGAAGAGGAGGGACACCATTACATATAACACCCCACAGGACTAGAGGAAGAGGAGGGACACCATTACATATAACACCCCACAGGACTAGAGGAAGAGGAGGGACACCATTACATATAACACCCCACAGGACTAGAGGAAGAGGAGGGACACCATTACATATAACACCCCACAGGACTAGAGGAAGAGGAGGTACACCATTACATATAACACCCCACAGGACTAGAGGAAGAGGAGGTACACCATTACATATAACACCCCACAGGACTAGAGGAAGAGGAGGTACACCATTACATATAACACCCCACAGGACTAGAGGAAGAGGAGGGACACCATTACATATAACACCCCACAGGACTAGAGGAAGAGGAGGTAAACACCATTACATATAACACCCCACAGGACTAGAGGAAGAGGAGGTACACCATTACATATAACACCCCACAGGACTAGAGGAAGAGGAGGGACACCATTACATATAACACCCCACAGGACTAGAGGAAGAGGAGGTACACCATTACATATAACACCTCACAGGACTAGAGGAAGAGGAGGGACACCATTACATATAACACCCCACAGGACTAGAGGAAGAGGAGGTACACCATTACATATAACACCCCACAGGACTAGAGGAAGAGGAGGGACACCATTACATATAACACCCCACAGGACTAGAGGAAGAGGAGGGACACCATTACATATAACACCCCACAGGACTAGAGGAAGAGGAGGGACACCATTACATATAACACCCCACAGGACTAGAGGAAGAGGAGGGACACCATTACATATAACACCCCACAGGACTAGAGGAAGAGGAGGGACACCATTACATATAACACCTCACAGGACTAGAGGAAGAGGAGGGACACCATTACATATAACACCCCACAGGACTAGAGGAAGAGGAGGGACACCATTACATATAACACCCCACAGGACTAGAGGAAGAGGAGGGACACCATTACATATAACACCTCACAGGACTAGAGGAAGAGGAGGGACACCATTACATATAACACCCCACAGGACTAGAGGAAGAGGAGGGACACCATTACATATAACACCCCACAGGACTAGAGGAAGAGGAGGGACACCATTACATATAACACCCCACAGGACTAGAGGAAGAGGAGGGACACCATTACATATAACACCCCACAGGACTAGAGGAAGAGGAGGGACACCATTACATATAACACCCCACAGGACTAGAGGAAGAGGAGGGACACCATTACATATAACACCCCACAGGACTAGAGGAAGAGGAGGGACACCATTACATATAACACCCCACAGGACTAGAGGAAGAGGAGGGACACCATTACATATAACACCCCACAGGACTAGAGGAAGAGGAGGGACACCATTACATATAACACCCACAGGACTAGAGGAAGAGGAGGGACACCATTACATATAACACCCCACAGGACTAGAGGAAGAGGAGGGACACCATTACATATAACACCCCACAGGACTAGAGGAAGAGGAGGTACACCATTACATATAACACCTCACAGGACTAGAGGAAGAGGAGGGACACCATTACATATAACACCCCACAGGACTAGAGGAAGAGGAGGGACACCATTACATATAACACCCCACAGGACTAGAGGAAGAGGAGGTAAACACCATTACATATAACACCTCACAGGACTAGAGGAAGAGGAGGGACACCATTACATATAACACCCCACAGGACTAGAGGAAGAGGAGGGACACCATTACATATAACACCCCACAGGACTAGAGGAAGAGGAGGGACACCATTACATATAACACCCCACAGGACTAGAGGAAGAGGAGGGACACCATTACATATAACACCTCACAGGACTAGAGGAAGAGGAGGTACACCATTACATATAACACCCCACAGGACTAGAGGAAGAGGAGGGACACCATTACATATAACACCCCACAGGACTAGAGGAAGAGGAGGGACACCATTACATATAACACCTCACAGGACTAGAGGAAGAGGAGGTACACCATTACATATAACACCCCACAGGACTAGAGGAAGAGGAGGGACACCATTACATATAACACCCCACAGGACTAGAGGAAGAGGAGGTACACCATTACATATAACACCCCACAGGACTAGAGGGGAGGTACACCATTACATATAACACCACACAGGACTAGAGGAAGGGAGGTACACCATTACATATAACACCCCACAGGACTAGAGGGAGGAGGTACACCATTACATATAACACCCTCCACAGGACTAGAGGAAGAGGAGGGACACCATTACATATAACACCCCAGGACTAGAGGAAGGTCAGGTCAGGTTACTATACTCCACTCCTTAATGGTCAGGTTACTATACTCCACTCCTTAATGGTTACTATACTCCACTCCTTAATGGTTACTATACTACACTCCTTAATGGTTACTATACTCCACTCCTTAATGGTTACTATACTCCACTCCTTAATGGTTACTATACTCCACTCCTTAATGGTTACTATACTCCACTCCTTAATGGTTACTATACTCCACCCTTAATGGTTACTATACTTAATGGTTACTATACTCCACTCCTTAATGGTTACTATACTCCACTCCTTAATGGTTACTATACTATACTCCACTCCTTAATGGTTACTATACTCCACTCCTTAATGGTTTACTATACTCCACTCCTTAATGGTTACTATACTCCACTCCTTAATGGTTACTATACTCCACTCCTTAATGGTTACTATACTCCACTCCTTAATGGTTACTATACTCCACTCCTTAATGGTTACTATACTCCACTCCTTAATGGTTACTATACTCCACTCCTTAATGGTTACTATACTCCACTCCTTAATGGTTACTATACTCCACCCCTTAATGGTCACTATACTATTCCACTCCTTAATGGTTACTATACTCCACTCCTTAATGGTTACTATACTCCACTCCTTAATGGTTACTATACTCCACTCCTTAATGGTTACTATACTCCACTCCTTAATGGTTACTATACTCCACTCCTTAATGGTTACTATACTCCACTCCTTAATGGTTACTATACTCCACTCCTTAATGGTTACTATATACTCCACTCCTTAATGGTTACTATACTCCACTCCTTAATGGTTACTATACTCCACTCCTTAATGGTTACTATACTCACTCCTTAATGGTTACTATACTCCACTCCTTAATGGTTACTATACTCCACTCCTTAATGGTTACTATACTCCACTCCTTAATGGTTACTATACTCCACTCCTTAATGGTTACTATACTCCACTCCTTAATGGTTTACTATACTCCACTTAATGGTTACTATACTCCACCCTTAATGGTTACTATACTCCACTCCTTAATGGTTACTATACTCCACTCCTTAATGGTCTATGGTTACTATACTCCACACCTTAATGGTTACTATACTCCACTCCTTAATGGTCAGGTTACTATACTCCACTCCTTAATGGTTACTATACTCCACTCCTTAATGGTTACTATACTCCACTCCTTAATGGTTACTATACTCCACTCCTTAATGGTTACTATACTCCACTCCTTAATGGTTACTATACTCCACTCCTTAATGGTTACTATACTCCACTCCTTAATGGTTACTATACTCCACTCCTTAATGGTTACTATACTCCACTCCTTAATGGTTACTATACTCCACTCCTTAATGGTTACTATACTCCACTCCTTAATGGTTACTATACTCCACTCCTTAATGGTCAGGTTACTATACTCCACCCCTTAATGGTTACTATACTCCACTCCTTAATGGTTACTATACTCCACTCCTTAATGGTTACTATACTCCACTCCTTAATGGTTACTATACTCCACTCCTTAATGGTTACTATACTCCACTCCTTAATGGTTACTATACTCCACTCCTTAATGGTCAGGTTACTATACTCCACTCCTTAATGGTTACTATACTCCACTCCTTAATGGTCAGGTTACTATACTCCACTCCTTAATGGTTACTATACTCCACTCCTTAATGGTTACTATACTCCACTCCTTAATGGTTACTATACTCCACTCCTTAATGGTTACTATACTCCACTCCTTAATGGTTACTATACTCCACTCCTTAATGGTTACTATACTCCACTCCTTAATGGTTACTATACTCCACTCCTTAATGGTTACTATACTCCACTCCTTAATGGTTACTATACTCCACTCCTTAATGGTTACTATACTCCACTCCTTAATGGTTACTATACTCCACTCCTTAATGGTTACTATACTCCACTCCTTAATGGTTACTATACTCCACTCCTTAATGGTTACTATACTCCACTCCTTAATGGTTACTATACTCCACTCCTTAATGGTTACTATACTCCACTTAATGGTTACTATACTTAATGGTTACTATACTCCACTCCTTAATGGTTACTATACTCCACTCCTTAATGGTTACTATACTCCACTCCTTAATGGTTACTATACTCCACTCCTTAATGGTTACTATACTCCACTCCTTAATGGTTACTATACTCCACTCCTTAATGGTTACTATACTCCACTCCTTAATGGTCAGGTTACTATACTCCACTCCTTAATGGTTACTATACTCCACTCCTTAATGGTTACTATACTCCACTCCTTAATGGTTACTATACTCCACTCCTTAATGGTTACTATACTCCACTCCTTAATGGTTACTATACTCCACTCCTTAATGGTTACTATACTTAATGGTTACTATACTCCACCCTTAATGGTCACTATACCCTTAATGGTTACTATACTCCACTCCTTAATGGTCAGGTTACTATACTCCACACCTTAATGGTTACTATAACCCCTGGTTACTATACTCCACTCCTTAATGGTTACTATACTACACTCCTTAATGGTTACTATACTCCACTCCTTAATGGTTACTATACTACACTCCTTAATGGTTACTATACTACAATGGTTACTATACTCCACTTTAATGGTTACTATACTCCACTCCTTAATGGTTACTATACTCCACTATACCTTAATGGTCTAGGTTACTATACTCCACTCCTTAATGGTTACTATACTCCACTCCTTAATGGTTACTATACTCCACTCCTTAATGGTTACTATACTCCACTCCTTAATGGTTACTATACTCCACTCCTTAATGGTCATGTTACTATACTCCACTCCTTAATGGTTACTATACTCCACTCCTTAATGGTTACTATACTACACTCCTTAATGGTCACTATACTCCACTCCTTAATGGTTACTATACTCCACTCCTTAATGGTTACTATACTCCACTCCTTAATGGTTACATAATGGTATACTCCACCCCTTAATGGTTACTATACCCCTCCACTCCTTAATGGTTACTATACTCCACTCCTTAATGGTCAGGTTACTATACTCCACTCCTTAATGGTTACTTACTATAATGGTTACTCCACTCCCTTAATGGTTACTATACTACACTCCTTAATGGTTACTATACTAATGGTTACTATACTCCACCCTTAATGGTTACTATACTATACACTCCTTAATGGTTACTATACTCCACTCCTTAATGGTTACTATACTACTTAATGGTTACTATACTCCTTAATGGTTACTATACTACACTCCTTAATGGTTACTATACTCCACTCCTTAATGGTTACTATACTCCACTCCTTAATGGTTACTATACTCCACTCCTTAATGGTCTGGTTACTATACTCCACTCCTTAATGGTCAGGTTACTATACTCCACTCCTTAATGGTTACTATACTCCACTCCTTAATGGTTACTATACTCCACTCCTTAATGGTTACTATACTCCACCCCTTAATGGTTACTATACTCCACTTAATGGTTACTATACTCCACTCCTTAATGGTTACTATACTCCACTCTTTAATGGTTACTATACTCCACTCCTTAATGGTTACTATACTCCACCCTTAATGGTTACTATACTTACCCCTTAATGGTTACTATACTCCACTTAATGGTTACTATACTTAATGGTCTCCACTCCTTAATGGTTACTATACTCCACTCCTTAATGGTCAGGTTACTATACTCCACCCCTTAATGGTTACTATACTCCACTCCTTAATGGTTACTATACTCCACTCCTTAATGGTTACTATACTCCACTCCTTAATGGTTACTATACTCCACTCCTTAATGGTTACTATACTCCACTCCTTAATGGTTACTATACTCCACTCCTTAATGGTCAGGTTACTATACTCCACCCCTTAATGGTTACTATACTCCACTCCTTAATGGTTACTATACTCCACTCCTTAATGGTTACTATACTCCACTCCTTAATGGTTACTATACTCCACTCCTTAATGGTTACTATACTCCACTCCTTAATGGTTACTATACTCCACTCCTTAATGGTTACTATACTCCACTCCTTAATGGTTACTATACTCCACTCCTTAATGGTTACTATACTCCACTCCTTAATGGTTACTATACTCCACTCCTTAATGGTTACTATACTCCACTCCTTAATGGTTACTACTATGGTTACTATACTCCACTCCTTAATGGTTACTATACTCCACTCCTTAATGGTTACTATACTCCACTCCTTAATGGTTACTATACTCCACTCCTTAATGGTTACTATACTATAACTTCACTCCTTAATGGTTACTATACTCCACCCCTTAATGGTTACTATACTCCACTCCTTAATGGTTACTATACTCCACTCCTTAATGGTCAGGTTACTATACTCCACTCCTTAATGGTTACTATACTCCACTCCTTAATGGTTACTATACTCCACCCCTTAATGGTTACTATACTCCACCTTAATGGTTACTATACTCCACTCCTTAATGGTTACTATACTCCACTCCTTAATGGTTACTATACTCCACTCCTTAATGGTTACTATACTCCACTCCTTAATGGTCAGGTTACTATACTCACCCCTTAATGGTTACTATACTCCACTCCTTAATGGTTACTATACTCCACTCCTTAATGTTACTACTACACTCCTTAATGGTTACTATACTCACTCCTTAATGGTTACTATACTCCACTCCTTAATGGTTACTATACTCCACTCCTTAATGGTTACTATACTCCACTCCTTAATGGTTACTATACTCCACCCCTTAATGGTTACTATACTCCACTCCTTAATGGTCAGTTACTATACTCCACTCCTTAATGGTTACTATACTCCACTCCTTAATGGTTACTATACTACACTCCTTAATGGTTACTATACTCCACTCCTTAATGGTTACTATACTCCTATACTCCACCCCTTAATGGTTACTATACTCCACTCCTTAATGGTTACTATACTACACTCTTAATGGTTACTATACTATACTCTTTAATGGTTACTATACTCCACACTTAATGGTTACTATAATGGTTACTACTAATACTAATGGTTACACCCCTTAATGGTTACTATACTACACTTTAATGGTTACTATACTCCTTAATGGTTACTATACTCCACTCCTTAATGGTCATGTTACAATACTCCACTCCAACTGACACCAGTTCAGGGTCCTCATCACTGACTGACCATCAGAACAAATGAACCGGTCTCTCTTCTCGCCAGACCACCCAAGGCCCAAGTATGAAACCGTCCTGCTCCAGAAGAGACAGATGATGAGGAACAAGGAGAAGAAGAACGAGAAAAGAAGAAGATACATGCTACTAGAAAGCCCAGGGGGACTGAGTAGAGATGGGGTGCTACGGGGACTGAGTAGAGATGGGGGGGGTGCTAGAAAGCCCAGGGGGACTGAGTAGAGATGGGGGTGCTACGGTATAGAAAGCCCAGGGGGACTGTGTTGGCTGGAGGAGATATGGGTTGAGGGTGGGACGTGTGTTGGCTGGAGGGATATGGGTTGGAGGGGTGGGAAGGCGTGTGTGCTGGCTGGAGGGATGGGAAAGGGAAGGCGGTGGTGCTGGGCTGGAGGATGGTTGGAGGGTGGAAGGCATGTGTGTTGGGCTGGAGGGACAGGTTGGAGGGTGGGAAGGCGTGTGTGTTGGCTGGAGGGATATGGCTGGAGGGTGGGAAGGCGGGTGTGCTGGCTGGAGTGGAGGTTATGGTTAGAGGGTGGGAAGGTGTGTGTTGGCTGGAGGGATAAGGGTTGGAGGGGTGGGAAGGTGTGTG